>NC_051126.1:12391131-12538592 GCF_014839805.1 Manduca sexta | reverse complement strand
AAGTGACCTCACTGCACACGACTGACGACAGATGATTACCCCTTAGCAGACGACACTATTATGCCGGCCTGTTAAAACTGATATACACGGGCTGATCCCGGAACGCGACACACTTATATGGGCCACTATGGCGGGTTTTAACACCTGGTGTACCTGTAATAAAAGAACAAGGAAAAAACAATAAATATTTTATAATTTCCACAAGCGAACCCCCACAATTGAGTAGCCATCATAGCATACGCCGTTAGGATGACAACCATCAAACATCCAGTTTTCAACAGCCGCCCAGATTTTCACACCATTCGAAAACTTCTCCTCAACTAAATCACGCGCCCAAAATTACTAAACCACCCGCCCAATTAGTAAAACTAATTATCTCTCTCACAACAACTTAAAGCACGCCATTTCCAACCGCTCACTAAGCCGTGGATTCGAGTGTCATTTTTTATCCGAAAGAATTTCATTAACGTTCCGGCAAGATGTTGCCTCTGTGAAAGATGCTCAGCACTTACGCTTATAGCTTAAACATAGCTCTGTAGGATTTTGTACTTCAAACGTTTGGAATACAGCAATTTGTACCTTAACATCCAAAGTCGCAAAGGATAATCGATGAGCAAAGAAGAATGAACTTGTTCAACACGTCGAAACTAATTCCTATTATAACTACTTTTTTACTATCATTTCAACGGTTTCATTATAAATACTTGATCAAAAATATAACTTAAATTCAATTTATTTTTATATTGTGAATATATCATTCTTTTTTCTCCTTTACATTATGACTTCCACCATTCATCTATCAATGATTGCACGACTGTACAGTGCTTTATCATTATCTGTTAATACAATAGGGATATTCGAAACTAAAAAGTATCCGCAGAGAATAATCTCTATGCTAAATATTCCTAAAGAGGACCGATGTCGGAAAAGTTATCAGTTCCCTGAATAAAAAGTAAATCATTCAGAATAACGTCACTTCCTATTTTCAAAGCCTTCAAAAATTGGCCCCTATCTGGGCGGATATTAAAGATATACCACCAGAAAAGTTCGATCGTTGCAGTCACAAGCCAACACGCCATAAGTATATGTAGTTGTTGACGCGCGTCGGCTTGTCATCTGAACGGTGTCTAATAACTATAAGAACAAGTAGCACATCATGAAGAAATCGCATCACAACCGCTCCCCCTGAAGGCCGTCGCACCAACGAATTATCCAATTACCAGTATACGTTCCGTATATAAGAGCACGCGCGCACTGCGATTTATTTAACGACTTTATGTAGCAGAAGTTTGACGTTAGAACGTAAATTATTATTCAGGTTGTAAGTTTCGTATTTTGCAAGTTTCTTTTTATAAGGAGAAAGAGAAAATGCTTATAGGGTAACCTGATTGAAAACGTTAACAAGTAAAATCCACGTCTTCGGAACATTGAGCTTACTAAATATATGTATAATATAAATCGCATCGATTTTAATACAAAAAAAAAGTAGGTATGTTATGTTGTTTTTTCTTTGTTTGGCATCTGTATACCTAGATTAGTGGTAGAAAATTCTAATATTATGTCCTTGCATAAAAAGATGAATTTTACGTTGAGCCGCAAGCTGTCAGATAAACAAAGCTGAGAAACAGACTTGTTATCACAGCAATGCTCCGTCCTCAGATAAAAAACGTCTATGAATAAGGGGATTAATGTAACGATGATCTTTTAGGTATCACTACGTCATCGCTATAATTGCTAAATAAATACATAGGATTAGAGACGTTTTATTTACGACGGAACTTTGAATAAACGAACTCGATAGTACAAATTGCTCATGGAATTTCATTTCGCTTAGTACGCTGAGACATTACTCATTATTGAATCACATAATTTCCAGTAACATTGACTGTAAACGATAATAAACATATAACTATGCATTACTGCGACAAATAAATCGCTCGGAAATAAATCGCAGTGCGCGCAACCTCTGTAAAGCTAATAACGTCTTCGTGCTATTTCGGAAACACTCGTGGCCGCTCGGCAACGTCTGTGTTTCTTGTTTATTTTTAGATATTTTGTACAATACGCTAATGGTGCCGCTCTCGGCTCCATTCAACGTTCTCTATTGTAGCTAGTAAACAAGCAAATAAAACTCTATGTTGTGGTAATAGTGGTGAAATCTCTAACACAGTGTTGATTCACATACGACTGTAAACATAATTAATGTAAACGAAACGTGAATGGATAGATGATGGGTGTGTGTAGATTGTATAATTCCTGGATTCAATTCATAAGACGTGAAGTTAGTCACGCATCGATTACAATGAATTTCTCCGAGACAATCAAAAGGAAATATGTCAGCAGGTGGGTCATCTAGTAAATTGTCACCACCGACCAAGACCACCCACACTGCTAAATGAAAGAGGGTGATGTGCGAACCTTTAAAGGAATAATAACGATTGAATACGACTGGCTTTAATAGGCCTTCATCAATCTCCGGTTAATTTATAAAATATTTGTTTATTATAAACACGAACTCGTAACTTGTACCAACGCTTAATTAGAAAACCACAAACAAATATTGTCTCAACTAATATATCGAACAAAACCATCCACGAGGACATTTTTCAAACTATGCCACCCGTCTATATCAAAGCCCAGTCCCAAACACGACCCCTTAGCAGTGAACGATAAACAAATTAGGTAAATTTGCGAGGGCTGCTATACATATCTCCACAAAGGCCAACGTTTCCATGAAATATGCTTAATAATAAGATAAACATGGACGCAGTCTGGCATGCCAGATGGGGGCACAATGCCCCCCTACTATAAGAACATTCAAATGGTTGAAGCTTATTAGAATGTAGCGGTATTTGTGTGGCATAGGTTATTTCATGTTTGTGTCTACAATTCTGCGTCAAGACAAATTATGTTGACGCAAATGTATCCCCTATGTAGGCACTAAAACACATAATTGTGTCCCGTGTCACTGTGTCGGTACTAATACTCATACATTATATCAGTAGAGTACAGTGTTGCAGTTTCTTTTGACAAAAAATAATTGTTTTATTGAATCAATAATATTACTTAAACTAAAGAGGCATCCTCCCAAGTTTCGTTTAATCCCTCAGCCTAACTTTGCTGGTGGTGGGATATATTGTATATCCGCCTGGATAGCGACCATCGTACACAAGGTGTTAAAACCCGCCATAGTGGCTTGCGTAAGTATGCCGCGTTCTGGGATCAGCCTGTGTATATCCGGTTCCAACAGGCCGGCATAATTGTATCGACTGCCGAGGAGTAATCATCTATCGTCAGTGGACATTTTACTGCACCCAATTCCACTTACCATCAGATGCCGTGGGGCCACTTTGTCGAACCCACCTACAAAAAACTAGTACTATTGCAGAGGCATAGTATAGTAGTACTCCAAAACGCCTCTCGCTTAGTTGATGGAAATGTGATGTACTTTAATCAGCCGATAAAACCTACAGCTCTTGAAGCCTAGTACGTCCACATGTGTTAAGCGATAGACGCTTGGGAATATCGAGATAAAGCTAAGAGGATTATATAAATAAACACTCAGTACACTCTGATCCCATACTAGGAATCCTTGCGTGTTCGAAACAAGGGACTTTAGTCTTTATTACGCGCGGCACAAACATTGCGGATCACACAAACACGTCTCCAGTTGTATTTGTCAAAGATGTTTATTTTAAATCTATCTTCTGGTAGGTATAATGATTTCTTATGTTGACGCGAATGTTAGACATCGGAATAAAACTTTTTTCTGCGTTATATTTTTAGTTATTTATATTGAAAAAAAAAATAAAGGTTTTGTATAATACAATTATTGTAAAATATAAATAGATATAGCAACTTTCACTTTTCGGACGACCGACACCTAAGTACGTCCCGTGACCACGAAGACTGCGAATTCTTCGAAACGTCGAGACAAAATTATAATATAAAAAGCCGCGATAAGATCCGAAAAATAGACTTATTTTGATGTTCTGGTAGGTACTTGCGAAAAGCACCAAATATCTAACGGGCAGGGTTAAGAACTGCCTTAACGTAATTTGGGGAGCTTCCCCGTCAAGGTCCAGGTCGCGTCGCTGTTGAAAAAATGAACACCTCAAGACCTCAGAGCTCCCCAAATACAAAAAAAACTATATAAATGTGGTGTCCTCACTTTATGTGTTCTTTGGTAGTGTGTCCTCACTTTATGTGTTCTTTGGTAGTGAAATAAAACAATAACGTAAACAGTAAGTACAGCACAGCACACCGGAGACGTCCGCCCTGCGCCGCCAACGGCTCGGAAGTGTTGCGTTACCGTTGGACTGTGCTGATCTTTAATATCAATACATCACAATAAAGATGCTTAGATCAACTAATTTACTGCTATATTTAATCCCAAAAATTACACCATTGTATCAAAATCCCGAGAACAGACTTCATTTGGTGGTTGAGCATTTAGAGAGGATGGATGATAGGACACTAATAAAGAGGATATATAAGGCGAATGTGGATGGAAGAGCCGGTAGGGGTGGACCGCACCGAACCTTCAAATGTCAGATATCTGATCAAAAGTACCCTGAACCGGCGGGAATGCATGAAAAGATTGATGAAGGTGGAGGAAGCGAAAGACGTATTCCAGAATCGTGCAAAGTAGCCATCCATAGCCTATGCCTACCCCTATGGGATAGAAGCGTGATACTATGTAGGTATATATAGACTTCAACGCAAACAGAGCCGTTAGCAGAATCTAGACAAACTTATAAATGTCAATGGAATATTACATAGCGGAAAACAAGCAGACATTTCCGTTAATGCCACAGAGGTAACACCAAATGAATATTTCATTCAGGCAATAGATACCGTCCCCGTACACAATTGTGGCAAATATCATTTATTCTATTATATTTACTCGAGTAACAACCGCCATGTCTCGGTTTTCTCCACAGTTCACTGAATAACTAATGAGCAAGGAACCAAGCATTTGCTAACTGGAGATATCAATAAATTGTCTTCTAGTCTTGCGTAGACAATAAGTACCAGAAAAAAAATCTCGCCATGTTGTGGTAAAATGTGGAACCAATTTCTAGTACTGACAACTTTAACTTTAAAATGAGAAAGCCAAAGTGGCGCCCCCAGAGCAAGTTTTTATTTTCCTGGTCGAGGTATTAAGTCTATTTTGTTAATACTTAATACAAAATTGTTTTTTATAAAGTTTTAGAGTTAAATATTGCATTGTGTTAATTTTTTAATTTAACGCTCTCACACAATTGACTTTTATTATTACTATTATCTGACGGGTTTTCTAAAGAGACTGTCAATAACTTTTTTTCTCAAATGTTAAAACTTCAATGAATATTGAAACTACATTTGGTTTGTACAAAGAACATTACTGATTCACGACTCGTCAAAACGAACCAGCATGAATGGTTTTTAGTCACAAACGTTACGTGCTTAGGCTTGTACTGACTATCCGTCATCACTCATGATCCGTTCAAATCCAAAATAGAAACCAAAATGATTTTTATTCCTTAGCGACATTTGTAATATTCCGTAGAGCCCTTGGAAATGTGGGAATGATGCGCAACAAAACAATATCAACCGTTACGTACGTATGTACATACGTTTGCTGGTGGTAGGATAACTCTTTATATCCACTCGGATAGCGACCATTGTTTATAATGTGTTAAAACCCGCCATAATGGCTCACGTGAGTGTGTCGCGTTCCGGGATCAACTTGTGTATATTCGATTCCAACAGGCCGGCATTATTATGCCTATAGCCTATTGGCTACCGGACTCATTTTGGTTCTTTACTATTATCGAATATTTACATAATATAAATTATAACACAGAAGGAATTATAAAATCCGGTAAAAAATCAACAAGTTATAAGACTTAGAATTTCGGTGGAAGGGGTAATTAACAAGAAACAGAAAAGACGAAATATCCACATGTGACGTCATCGGGAATTACGACGCGTGCGAAAAAAAGAGATGAAGCGATATCCCCACATCGCGGCCACTTCTGCACATAAGTAACAATTTTTAAATATAAATTACTCGCTCATTTTTTAACCAATATTTATGCAGTTTTCGCAGGAGTGCTTCTTTTTCGTATTATTAACCATTAAATATAGAATAATGTACAAAATCAAGCATAGGCCGGTCCCCTATTGTATCCAGTGTCCACTGCCGAGGCGTGATCTCTCATCAGTCGACATTCTGTTGGACCCCACTCCACTTACCATCAGGTGCTGTGGAGTCACTTAGCCGTGCTGGTATAAAAAACACGTTTAATGCAGAACTGTTACCTGGCATATTCAGACCTTGGGCCTTATTCTCTATCCCGCATGTTATTTTAACAGTGTGTAACAAGCACGTAACACAACGCATCATGTTCAGGACTATAGAAATTTGGCTTACAGAATACCATTCCACGCACATTTCTCGAAGATAACATGATACGGCCGCGTTACGCAGTTACACTATCATACAGAATAAAGGCCCTGATTACCCACATTTGACATATACACTACGCCCCTATACTTGTTCTAGGATAATACAAAAATATTTCTAAAGCAACAATACACTTTTTTATACCTTTTATTATACAAATGCATAACACTGAAGATTTTGTTTGAACGTGCTAATCTCAGAAACTACTAAATTGATATTTTTTTTTGCACTAATACGAAATTACTTTTCTCCTGAGTGCTATAGACTACTATTTATCCTAGAAAAACTATCACGCATGCGTAGCCGCAGGCAAATACTAGTTGACCATAACAATAATATTAATGACATTCCCAAAGGTTTCCGAGTCGCTGCCGTTTACGCAACACGTCCCTTTGATGCGTAGTTAGCGTGACAATTACACTCTGATACAGAACATTTAATAGATCTGAATTGAAGTAAACATTTTACATTACTAGGCATTGTGACGTCTGACGTCTCAGGGCCGTGAGAGTAATCAAATGCCATGCTTTGTGAGCAAATCACGAACAATAAAATTTAATTGTTGACGATATGCGAAAGTTCATAACTTTGAACCGAATTCTAAATCTAATGAAGTATTTTTGTGTAATAGAAATGGGAACGAACACATGTATGTCGTGCTGTGTATGTGTGTCTGTGTGTTTGTGTGTGAACACTATAACTTACAATATCATATCGTACAATGTCAACATGCAAAATCAATACCCAATAAATGCTAATTTAAAATAAATATAAATCTATGTGTACCTCACAACACAGTGTGAATTACCCATCTGGTGCTCGAAACGCCACTTTTGCTCAAACAGCAACACCAAGAACTTTGAATCACAAAGTGCCCACTACATCACTTTGACACTTCCCGTTTTAAGTCTCATAATGGCAGGTAATTAAACTGGCTTTAGTTCCCTTTAACCGGGAACACGGCAGGAGTAACACACGGCCTCAGGAATTATGTCATTGATAGACAAAGCATTAGTTTAATTGTAGCGGGAGTCGCATACGGAAGTGAAATGTACAATAAAAAAAATTAAAACGTAAATACACCATAAGTTTACAAATAAATATTTTATTCAGATCTGTCAATTACAAATACTACAATAGAATGCAATTAAATGTCCATCTATATACATATAAAAATGAATCTCTATTTCTCTTAGTTATTGCATCACGCGTGAACGGATGAAGCAATTTCACAATTATTTTTTGTTGTGTTAATTATTGTGGGGAGAAGGTTCTTATAAAAGAAAAAAATTAAGGAAGTTGAGCGGAACATTAGAAAAATTAACGACAATATTAATTTTACATAACTGTCAATTGTTTGAAATAACTGTCAGCGATTGACAGAATTCGCGCTGCAAATTCATAGCTAACAAGACAACGTCTGTCGGGTCAGCTAGTTATAAACTAGCTGACTAAAATATGCAATGATTATTAAAGATATAAAATATTTCTTTATGACTTTGACTATTGTCGTTCTATGTTTTTATTTAACTGTTATTCTATTAATATTAATATTTATTTTATTTTAATTTTATTATATCACTCTTTATTGTACACCAGAGACATAAAAATGGAACAAGAAAAGAGAAAAAAGTACAAATCGCACATGGCAATCTCTTACAGACAACCATGGGATGTATATAAGAGAAAACGGAATAATATGGGACAGCATAAAGTGTACGAAGTACCTATATGATTAAATTAATATATACAAATATTACATTGTTTTTACATGATATTTACGTAAAATCGTAAATTTGTTAATTTTAGAATGTAAAAATGAACTTTAATGTAAAGTAAGTTTGACCGATTGATTTATTCGACAACATTAAAAAATATAGTAGATTGTATCCGGTGGTAGATAGTCGATTTTATATTGTTTTCTACATACTTAGGACCATTCGTTAGGAAGTTGTCGAATGATTAACAAGTGTAATAGTAAGCTTGTGAAATATTGATTAAAATAATGAATGCATTCTTGAGTGTTTTATTTCACACAAAGGTGCAGATTTGATTTAAATTTATTTGTTCTCAGAATGTAGTGTTAGTAGTAAAGTAACAACTATAAGAGGGAAAATATTTTACGCTACCGCGAAGTTCACATAATAATAATTATAACAGGAAATACATACACTAGATAACACCGCAGGAAGTCTCTTAGTGCATATAATTAGCATCTAATTGCGTTATCGCTTCATTGATATTCATATATCGGTCTCGTATTGCAACCTTTTATATTCAGACACTGACCCACTTATCAATGTGTATTATATTTGGTGTAATGTCATGATATTATAGTGATTCTATGTCAGCCTAACTATGTACCTATAGTATAGATAATGTGTTATTAGTTGCCTTGCTGAGAAATTTCAAAAAAGGAATAATATTTTGGGTGTGTGCGTATTTACTTTCTGAATCCGACTAATTTTAATTAATTTATTTTTTATTTAATGTAATATACAATTGATTATACTGCATTGTAATTAAATTTGAGTGAAAATTTATAATATTCGATTAAAAATAAACCTACCCAAAACAAAAAAAAAATGCTTAACAAACCGCGTACAAATACACACTAGATCCGCTTCCGTTTAGCAATTCCGCATTAGGTGTCCACTTATGCATGTATGCACATGTGTGTATGAATCTGTGTCTATGTGCACTTTGTATGTAAATTGTATATTCCGTGTAATCTTCTTACGCTGTAATATTGTTTTAAACTATGTACATGTTAGTAATGATTGTTATGCACAAACATAAACTAACTAGGGAACTGTGCACCCACACGTTATTGTTACATGATGTGATAATAAGCGAGTCTTATCCTATAGCTATATCAGTCACAACTTCTATATTCGAGAAAATTAACTAAGTTTTTCACACACTCACGCACGGACGTACGCACGCACGCACACATACGCACACGCACACAAAAACACAGAGTTTTTCGATAAAAAAAATATTGCTTATCGCGAAAATCTATCATAGAACTTATGGCCCACAGATAATCCTCGCCACGCTGCCACTACTTCAATGAAGCGCATGTTGTACACTTATACACATTTCTACTTAACAATAATAGTCAACTGACCGACCTTCGATCAAATAACCTCTTAAAATAACCTCACAATTTAAAATAACGTTCTAATATAATAATATATGCTTGAGCCTATTTATAAACATTACGCGAACACTCGCTCGACCTCTGTACGAGTCATAGACACAGTATAGTCTTGATTTGCAGACTGATAGACTACGCCGGATTACCGGAATATTTATACTTCTTTTACATACACTGAATGTTATGTGTGAGTAAATACAAGCAGACGCCTTTAATTCCTTGCGTAGGCAGAGGCACAACTAGTGTGTACCTGCGAAAATGTGTATTCCGTCTCATGGGTTAGTAATAGCTTTGCCAGACGTCCCGTATTTACCGGGACGTTCCGTATTTTAGGCACATTTTAAAATGCCCCGGCGGGACAGACTCTGTCCCGTAAAAAGATCGATCTAAGATTGACAAGAACTCACGCACGCTACGTTCATTTTCGCATACATATCAATACGACTCGGTTTTTAATAGATTTAATAAAAAATGAGTTGATATCTGTTCTTATTATGATTATAATTGTATTGATTGATACAAATATGTTAATACGAATAAAAATATGTTAAGACTGACTCGATACTCAGTAAAATATAAAAAAAAAGTTTCTTATTTGTCCCGGGTAAAGAACTAAATCCCGTGTTTTTTTGCTCATTTAAGCATTTTTCCCTTATAGGCTAGAATAAAATCTGGCAACCCTAGTTAGGATGCGCGTCTATCGCCATATCGGGCACAAATTCCATACTACAGGCTGTCAGTGACATTTATTATGACTTAATAAAAGTTATATAATCTGTTAAAGTGTACACAGTGATATAAAAAAAAAACCATCGTAGTCTACACTTAGCTTTAAATTTTAACAAAATAAGTTTATATGTATTGTTTGTGCCCGCAACGCCTTTCACATGGAATTTTATTTGTTTTATTTTCGGGTTTTTATAATTCATAATTTATGTTTACTAGAGTTACGTTTTAACCGTTTTAGGTATAACAAGAACAAATCAACAATCTGAGGCGATTATCACATATATCACATATCGCGTAAACGGTTTAAAAAAATAAAATAATGTATTTTATATTACTATTCGTATTGTTTATAAAATTTGAATAAGTTTTGAAATATTTTCCAGACAACAACCAAGCCAAAAAATACGCTAACAAACATTCCAAAACAATGTACACTCATGACTTACACCGCACAAGAAAAAAACTCATCAAAATCGACTTCAAGAATGTATTTATTTAATTATCCATAAAATAACAAAGTAACTAATAGTAGTAATCTTGTTACATCGTAAAGTAATGACGAGTTCACATTCATATCAGTTATGCGTATAAAATCCTGATTGGAAAAGTAGTGCCGAAGCACGACTGTACCACATACTGTACTTTGAAATAAATAAGAAAACGAAATTATGTTGTAAGAGTGTACATAATTTATTATAACAGTAAGGTAAAGCTGTGGTAAAAGTAATATTACCAAAACTGCTGGTAAGTAGATATATACCTACACGAGAGCGAATTTGACTAACCGTCTTGGTAGGTAGGTAAGTACTTCCGCGATGTTAATTTCTACTACCAAGCCGCAGTGGCATGCACTGTTGTATTCCGAGTTGAAGAACATTATACCCAGTTTAATTACTGGGCCTTATATGACTTAACATCTTACGTCGAAGGGTGACGAACACAATGGAGTGCCACGAAGTATCCTATATTCAAAGTTCTGTATGGTGTTCCTATTGTATGTGTGGTCATAGTTTACCATCAGGCGAGCCGCATGGTCGTCTCGTCATTCAATTGCAATAAAAAAGAATTGTATTTCTTACAAATTTAAAGCTAAAGTAGCACTGATTCAATGATTTTATATGCTTATGATCTTCAATCTTCACTATTATTGTCAAGTTTCAAAGATTTATTGTAAGGACTTTATTCGCTAGAACAGAAACTAAATTACTGCATTGATTAAAAAACAGCGTAGTAGCGTACTTATTTATTTATTAAAGCGCAAACCAAAGTACAATCAAACAGTTTTACATTTCTTTATAACATACAAACTGAAATTTAAACAAGATTGTATTATACTTACATATTGTCACGTATACTCAATAACATAGTTACATTTAATCAATTAGTAGGTCAATGAGTTAAGTAGTAATTAATGAAAAGTTAAAAATGTATAGCTCTACTTACAAAAAAACCGTACTTCCCATGTAAGTTTAAAGCGTTTTGTCTTGCTCTGACGAATGTCAATTAACGTCTAAGGAAGTGAGACAAAACGTTGTAAAACTATGACAGACGTATACAATATTAATTATTTGATGTAGATATATTGAATACTAAACAAATTTCATAATATTTTTACTGTATACAAGTTAATACCTACTGACTATTATTTATAGTATAATATGAATAACACAGTTTTATAGCTCCAATAATGCAGATTACAAAGATAAATTGCAATCATAAAAAAACTGCATTTAATTCTTTTATAATCTTTATTATATTTATATGGTGGATGTAGATACGATAACATTTGATTAAAAACTTGCATAAATAATAAATATAATATGAGATAAATGTCGATATAAAACTATTATTAGGATTTCATCGAGGTTTTTATATTATAACTTTCTACCGATGCGACGTTTCGAAAACTTTTGCAGCCTTCATGGTCACGTGGAGGTAGATTATTTAGTATTTTTTTATACCATAGTCCTTAACCTGATTCAAAGGGTTTAAATATCATTCAGTTTATCAATGAGTATTAAGAAAATATATTCTCTATAGCCGACCTGTTAAATATATATATAATTATTATAATATATTTTTATTATCATATCATATCATGGACCCTGACTTGTAAAAATACCAAACTTAAATATCACTTCGCATTGATAAAAACTAATTTGTTTATCTGAGATTCAAGTTACAGTAAAAAATTGCCTTCGAACAGCAATTGTTATTTTAGAAAACAATTATGCGGGTAGGTCTTAAATGCTGCTCACAAACACCACAATGCCAATGGAATACTTGATTGCTATCTTTGGGTACTATGTGTGCTAATTTCTGGATCCACAGAAAATTATTTTACTAACAGGAAGCCATAAAATGTAATATATGGATAAAAATGATGTCAATTTTGTAATATATTTCCCTAGTCCGAGGCTTTTTATTTTATATTTCCTTTGACTACTTATATTTTGAAAAGGTCTGCATACCGACAAAAATTTGAACAACTCAGTCAAAATAAGGGCGCATGTTTTGTCATTGCAATGTGGTTTTAAGTCTGTATTTTATAAAATTGTAAAGATGTCCGAGACTGTACTTTTGCGTCTGAACTAAATAAATAAATAATGTTATGATATTTTAAATGTCTTGTTAATTACCCCATATGCTGTCCTACGCAACGGAATATTAGTTTAAGCTATGAAATGTTTTGTTTCTCTCAATTTTAATAGTTCTTGCTTGCGTCTTCGATCGTCTTCACGCCGTTTCTAAATAGTTTCTTACAGTACTTAAAAATACTCAACCTGCTGCCCGTTTAATGTTGCTGCATAGCAACGAACTAAATAGATGACTAAATATGGATAATAAAACTATGAAGGTCAACTTTAAATAAAATATTCCCACTTTAATACCCCTTCATCTCAAAGCTATACACATAAACTTAGAATAAATAAACACTGGAAATAGGGTTGGTTGCTAGCCATAAAAGACGTTTGCTTTAAAATGATAAATAACTTATATCTACTTATGAATTGAAATATATAATTAACATTATTAAGCACGAAAGTTATCCAATATTATATAAGTATTAACGCACAAAAAATGGATACCTTAGTACAGAAATTCGACTCAGTTTCCTTTTCATACGATGTTTTGCGCCACCCCAGCAATCTAAAGCAGCTAAACAACTGGTTTCAACGTACAATATTGTTCTATCCTACAAATTTCACTATTATTTTTCAAAACATATACAAAAAATAATACTATTCAAAATCTTGACAACCCTAGTTGTACCCCATTCATACTTGTCCTTGAACGTCGCACGCGTTCTTAACTTTACCGACGCTACGCAGAGGCCGCCGCGTTTCAGAATACCCATGTGCACGCAGGATAAACAAACGACCGTTCGTCTACAAGGCCAACACACCGAGCAGCTTAGTATATATATCGCAGAATATCGTCAAATTATATCACTAGTCATATTATAATTAAACGGTAAATTGTTATTGGACTGCATTTCTTACAATTTAACGGCCTGGTTTTAATGTTATTGTAATGTCGGATAGCGACAACCATACACGAGGTGTTAAAACCCGCCATAGTAGCCCACGTAAGTGTGTCGCGTTCCGGGATCAGCCTGTGTATATCCGGTTCCAACAGGCCGACATAATCGTATCGACTACCAACGGGTAATCTCTCGTCAGTCGACATTCTATAACACCCCATTTTACTTACTATTAGGTGCAATGGCGTCACTTTTCCGTGCCCGAACAAATAAAAAACAATAACATGCGCACACCAATTACGCTTATATCATTTATCGAGACCTCGCTAACACCATTTTAATGGAATGTTTTAAATATACACATCCTTAAACGCTAGCGATGATACGACGCGATTCGTCTGCAAATCGCCGCGTTACAGAGCGTCAATGTGCACAAGGCTCAAGAAATTGAACGCCTATCCTGAAGGTCACACGACCGGACCACGTGGCGAATCTTATGGTCGCTTGCAATTTTTGTCTCCATTATATATATGAATATTACAGTCATGATTACTTAACGAGGATATTGTTCCTTTTTCAATAATGATGCTAGTCAAATGCTTGATCTGTTTTTGTCACCACAATCCACAACCACTTGCAATACCGACAATACGTTACCAGTCAAGAATGAGGACTAACTAATTCATTCCTTATTCTCCCGTGGAAGGGGAAAACTTGAAAAACCACGACGCATTTATACTTTTTGAGATAAGTTATAATGAAATTCCATTTTCAAATTCAACCACATTATAGACGATGCGAATGATATAAGAAATACTTTCCTAAAATTACCAATGTAGAATTACCATGAAGGCTGCAAAGTCTCCGAAACATCGAGAGGAAATTATGTAATAAAAAATCACGATAACATGCGAAAAATAGTCTTATTTCACTGTAAGGTAGGAAGCTAATGTGAAGCCAGTGCCTATCTCACTTCTGTCCTATAAGTATCAATAGGAATATTAGAAATAGGTCGCTTTATAACTCTCACACCTTTTTGACACTTTTCACTCGACATATGGGTAAAACAGCGTACTTCATTCACATATGTATTGTACAACTTCTATGAATATGAATGAGAACGAATATATTAAACGTTTTCAATAACGAAGGCAATCTGAATATACCATTGACATGAATATCGGTTTTATAAACGTTCAGTACACCTGGTGAAGATTCTGTCAATACCGAAGCTAATCTCTCTCGCAACTTATGTACCTTGGCTAACAGACGAGCTGCAGTCAACCCAATAATTCATTTCAGATCAGCCATTTGGAGGATAGCCTCCAAATAAAGTTACCATTTTCAATGAAACCTGTACCTAGTGCGATATTAATGAAAAAAAATATTTAAATATTGCCTATTTACTAAAAAATACAAAGCGTGCCAAATCCACTCAGATCTACGCAATACGATGAGACGATTTTGCTTTCATTATTAAGATGTTCCACATTAGTCATCATGATTATGAGGCACTAGCAGGGCCAGTTTAGAAAAAAATCAAAAGTAAGAAACCAAACGTCAACACTTATCATTCCACACTGGACCTAATCTCTGGTCAATTAGATAATATCCGACAGCGGTGGTAGTTAAATTCAACATTATATTTTGGACGCTTGTTGTATAATATATAATTATATATGCCGAAAACGATAAACGTACAGCGGGATCCAGAGTAGGGTCGTTCCACTGAGATAGAGCGATGACCCGCGCGGGCGACAGGAAATAACGATTTCAAACGCGAAGACTACGCTCACTGCTGCAATAAGGACTAGTGTCGTATAAAATGTCATAATCAAAGCCAAACATAAAAGTAAGAAGCCATATCTATATCTAGAATATTAAAAAGGGGCTTGTTGTGCTTCACGGTAAAAACTCAACTAATTTTGATTCAATTTGTTAGAAAAGTAATTAAGTACCTGATAAATTTATTTCTTAGAAAAGAAGACAAATATCTTCGTGGAAATCACACAGAAGTTTATTTAATTTTTATTGCTTGAGTGACGAGACAAGCTTGCCGTTCGCCTGATGTTAAGCGATAAATAGTAAAAACACTATCCAACATCTTGAATTACAAAGTATTGTTTGGTATCCTGATCCATGAGATGTTGTCTTATTATTTCCAGTAGTTACACTGGCTACAATGGCCTTCGAACCAAAACACAACAGTGACTACATACTGCTGCTTGCCGACAGAAAAAGACATTGTGGCGGTATTTACCCAGGCAAAATACCGACATAAAGTATTATAATACATTTAGTTTTGACATTGAAGTATTCGTGTAAATGCAACACATTCCAAAAGTTTGTTGTTTTTTTAATTAACTGCCAACGAGAGTATAAATTATTTCAGGGTTAGAGTGGTTTCGTGAGCGCAAAAACTGTACATGCAAATTATAATTAAGCGAATTATCCGACAAAATGTTACGTTTTCAAGTGCTAAACTATGTAGACGTAATGTATTTGTCTATATTCTATAGCTACACTTAACCTGCGGCCTGCCGAGACCTAATAAATGGCTCGACTGACTCAAAAATCTCACTAAAATTTAACGAAAGGTTTCCGAAAAGAACAAAATCATTCGGTTAATTGGTGAATATTCATTGAAATAAATAAAACACTAAATTTTAATTATGATTTCAGACACTTAAGTTGGTAAGTGTTGCCGGTGGCGCCAACTCTATGTCTTTGCCGGACGCATTGCCGAGACGAAGGTCCGCAAGTTCATATCCCAAGGGCACACAATTCTAAGTTTTCTAAAATTATGTGTGTGTACTCTTTGTGAATAATCGTTTGCTTAAACGATGAACGAAAACATCGTGAGAAAACCTGCATACCTGAGAAGTTCTCTATAGGAAATTTTGAAATTTGAGGGTGTATGAACTATGAAGTCTACCAATCCGCTCTAGGCCAGCGTGGTGGAGTAGGTAAGGCCTAATCCCTCTCAGTAGTAGAGAAGGCCCGTGCTCAGAAGTGTGACAATATATAATACAGGGCCGATACTACATACAGCATTTAATGAATATTACTTACCTATTATTTATTTATCCTGGAGTCAAGAAGAAACCGAAGCGTATACATCTGATCACTTAATGGCCGCGACCTATAATCGATATTAGCCGCTAACGTCGGGTCAATAGTGAAAATGGATTCAGAATAGTTTGACATGATTACTGATGAGTTATTTTGATTTGTTTATTATGAACATTGCTTATAGATAAGGGGTGCTGTAGATCAGAATGGTTGGCGCTGGGTAGGCCTACGTTTAGGACCGTTATAAGTTGATTGGTTGATTAATACCATTACTGCGTGGTTAGTGGTTGGGATTGCTTATTGAAATCCGCCGTATATTGTCTGGGTGAAATTATTTATCTGGAGCCAAAGAGTTCTAAAATATAGAGCAGACATTGGGTAGATTGTCATATAAATTTTGCGCTCATGCGATAGTGAAAAAATCTACCGTGAAATAGCAAAACACCAATGTAAAATACTTTATATTTTTTCATATGGTGATTTACATGTTTTTAATATCTGAGGGCGCCGAGACATCTTGTCATAAGGACATTTTAAATACATTGATTTGAATAAAACGTTTTATCACCAATTTGTTACAAGTTTTGGAGCACAAATTTGGTCCCGATCTATAACTAACTATACTGTTTAATGTTGTCTGGAGTCTTTCCACTACATGGGTGGCGAACGGATATTGTGCGGGCCCTGAACTGATAGCACTGTCGTGTCATGTCGGCGGTATCACATCGGCAACCGAAGCCCATTAATAAATCAATTTCCTATTACAGTTAGATATCGAAGAATTCTCAAAAGTAAAATTGTGATACATTACACGGTTTCTTTCGTTAAGTTATATTTTTATTGGTTAGTATAATATAGTGTAAGATTATGTGTGACTGCGTTATGTAAATGGCTTTGAGAAATATAATAAATAGATAAGATTCCGAATTTTGTCTATGCATATGATTAAGTTCTTTAATAAGTATAAAGTGTGCCTACATAAAGATGGTATTTTCATGAGACTACGTTGAGTGGTGTTAGCAATGCCCAAATCTTGACCACGAGGCTGTTTTGTTGTTCCTAGAACCCCAATACAGTCAATACTTTGAGGCGTTTCGAATTGAACGTCTTGTTGAAGAGCCAGATTATAAACTATTTATATGTCGTTTGTTGATTTTTAAATGGAACGCCAATGCCATCTTATGGCATTCGACAAAATCTTCGCTACACAGCGCAATGAGGATGTCAGACGACATTAAGAAGGCCGGAAAGCTAGCAGTCAAAGAGAATGACAAGACTATGAAAAATTAGTAATTCAGTTGGTTTTAGATCAAGTGATCGAATAATATTATTGGAGACTAGTGCTGTGGGTGCCTGGAGACTGTCTCGCGTTCCGTAGTAGTTTGTGTTGTTGGAATTATAATTGTTTTGGGACAAAAACTACAACTACTAAAATCTGACATCAGCTATTGTGATCCGGCATATCCCCACATACGCCCACGATACTTAGTACTAACAAGATATGGAAGACGATAACGACCATACACCAAGCCTGCCGTTATATATAATAGTATAGATATAACAGATTCAATCTCTTAGGCACTTGCTAAAGGACGGCCACATTACATAAGATCAATAATTAAAATTACTCTCTGTATTTATTTAATACATTCACAGTTAATGATGTTAAATCATTATTTCGTCCACATTTCGTTCGAAAATTGCTGTATCTGTCACACTTTAATTATTATTAAAACATTATTCAATAATGAAACTGCATTGTTAATTCGCTTTCTTTGTAACACTACATTTTTAATAGCCCTAAAGTATTACGTACCTAAAGCGTGACGTTGATTTTTAACCGACTTCAAAAATGGAGGAGGTTATCAATTCGACGTGAATGTTTTTTTCTATGTTTGTTAACTCATAACTCGCTCATTTATGATATATACCTGTTATGTGAAATTATTTTTTTGGTTTTGAGTGGTTTTTGAAGGCGGTTTAATTTTTTGTTAAAATTATTTTTATTCGTTATACATTTTTCTCGACTTTATCGTATAATGACCAGAGTTCAAATCTTGTGTGAATTTAAATGATACTAAAAGGTCGCTTTAAATGACGTCATGCGTTACGAAATCTTTTATTTGTTATTTAGCGACATTGCGCTGTTTGATTTTTTTATTATGAATGATTCACTACTCGGAATTATTTTATTCTTTAATATGAGAACATAAACTATACGAATAATAAATAGCATCAACATCAAGTTTATTCGTTTTTTTTTCTACTTATTGTATTGCCCGCCTGAATTACGTACATGATTAATAAACGAATTTCAGGTAATAGAGACCAGTTCAGGGAAATTACACACATTGCCTGCACCAGCTAGTTTCCCTACAAAACGTACTTAATATTACAAGTTTCTCATTATACTGAAGAACTCCCTTACAGTAAGTTTTCGTGTGACATAACAATAAGCGGTTCATTTACATTTTGGTTTCGTACAACGCAATGTTTTAGGGTGGTTATGCACGTAATTACCAAGTTAAATAATGTTAAGATCCAATGCGTGCCCCAGTATTGTCACGAATTTAATTTCATTAGCTAAATGCTAGCGTATTTGGGTTATAAAATTGTTCTGAATGCTATTCCTTGGTGACGGTGGTTGGGTTGCTGTTGTGTTGTGGTTTGAAGGACATTGATCTTATTAGGTATTATAAGACTTTACATCTCATGTCTCACGTCTCAGCGTAGGCAGGCCCCCCACGAGATGGACCGACGACCTGGTGAAGATCGCCGGAGTCCGATGGATGAGGGCAGCCCAGAACTGGTCCATATGGCGCTCAATGGGGAAGGCCTATGTCCAGCAGTGGACGATTCCCGGCTAAAATGACGATGATGATGATGACATCTCACGTTTCAGGGTGTCGAGCGCAATGGAGAGTATAGTTTTTCTGTATGGTTGCTACTGTTTATGGACAGTGTGGCTTATTATCAGGCGTGCGGCGTGCTCATCTCGTCATTCGATTGCAAAGTATCTACCCTAATTACATAAAACTGTCCCACTACTAACAGTTCTCCTCTATTGAGAAGCTTTAGCCCTGTTGCATCAAATCATAAAAACATGTTTTGTAGTTAAGCAGAAACCATTTAAGTTTGCAAGACAAAACTCGGCATAGATCTACAATCTAAAAACTTGGCTTCATCGGTATTTTTTGTCTTTTGATGAAATAAATTTTCATAATACGAAGGAAACCTTAGCTTTTTTCTCTCAGTATACCTAATTAGTGTTTTCTACCCTACTTGAATGAATCTGAAAATTTGTCCACATTATTAAAAACAACGAAGCTTGACCGTCAGTATTATCCATTCTGTAACTAAATCTAGTTAGCTGCTTTCATTTTTTTGTTGTTACTATTTATTTTATATACTCAGGGGCCGTTCAAATATTACGTAATGCAATTTGGGGGGAGAGGGGGATCTTGTAAAACGTTACGATGCGTTACAGGGGCGGGAGGGGAGTCTCGTACAAAGCGTTATGTAACATTGTTTTTTTATTTTAAAACAAAAATCTTCAAAAATTGTGTTACGTAATATTGGAACGGCCCCTCGGGACTTTTTATTTTTTTTATTACAAAGACGATAGAAAAAAGGGCATTAAGAGGAACTACCTTATAACTTTAGACATTCTAATCGAATTCTCTTTAAAATTATTATGACATTACAAATTTATTTCAATAATAACACACACAGCCATTGCAGGTTACACTCTATTCGACTGGCGGAACTATTAATAATAACATAAAAACTTACAACTATATTCTATAACTATTTATAAAAATAAATTATCTAACAAAAAAAATTAAAACTAAGCATAACAAATGGCATACAATATATGTCAGAGCTCACAACACAGAGTCAAAACATCTAATATATTCTTTACTAATGAAATTTATAACCGATCTGTCACTACCTTCAAATCCAACTAAAAAAAAAACAATTTAATAATCATATGTTAAGAATAAGCATTGCGTTCGAACTTTATTCTGGATGGTATATAACCGTGATCAATCCGGAGATATCGATCAAGATCCGACCGTAAGACCGCTATGATCACTTTTCATCATCATTATCATCGGCACCATGATCATCACTGCTGAACATAGACCTCTCCGAAAGATTTCCAGGCGGACCCGTCGAAAGCGACTTGCATTCATGCTAAAATCTATATTTATAAAAATGAATCCCTATTTCCCTTGGTCACGCCATCACGCGTGAACGGCTGGACCGATTTCATTTTTTTTGTTGTGTTTGTTATTGTCAGAAGAAGGATCTTATGAAAGCAAAAATTAAGGAAGTTGAGCGGAACGTTACAAAATTTAAGAAAAGATTGCAGATTCATAGTTAATACGGGACGTCTGTCGGGTCAACTAGTAATTAATAAATTTTGACTCCTCGTTTGTATTTATACACATATCACAATAAAAAACCGAATTGAAAAGATTCCAACAAGTAAACCTGTTCAACTTAACTTTCACGCTTTGCTCTAAGGGCCCCATATTGTTAGAAGAAGGAAAGACGAGAACCGGCAAATTATTCCACAGGTTAATGGTGCGACAAAGATAAAAACTTGCGAACTTTTTGTTTGTTCTAAAGGAATGGCGGTAGTGTAGGCACGTGTGACTTTTACGGAAAGAGCTTTGAGATTTCCACCACATTGCGTTAACCGTCTTCCACAGTTTTAATTTGGTTTTACTATGGAAATATTTTTAAGTTACTACAGTTTGTAGTTATGGTACTATTCTTTCTTTTAAAATTTATAATTGTCTAACAAAAAAACCTCTGAGGAAGCTAAACTGATTTCATTTTGATTTTCTACTTTTATGTTGAAAATTGACGACGCTGCAAGCGAAACCACGCTAGTAGTAAAACAAGTTATCTACGTAATCCGTTAAATTTAGGAGAAACAAGATCCTGCGGTTTCAATTTTAATCCAAAATAATAGCATCCCGCTAGCATGTACCGAGGCATTATAATTTGCATCCAATACTTGTAGAGAGTATACCCGATAATTTCTCGACTTGGTTTAAGTTCGGAGGAAGCCTTTGGAATTTAATCACAAGTTTGTGTACCGCCAAATTTACTCAGCTGAGAGATAGGATACAAAGTGTATTAACGGCTTTGGTGCAACGACGCTGAGCGATGGAGCGCGAACGAACAGCAATACAGATGTTTGTAATGCTAATATTTGTATCAGATCCGGTTCTTGAGATTGGTTCCTGTGTTTTGGTTATAGCTGCATCCGCGGTAAAATCTTTTCCGGAATTAAATAACATACTTAGGTCTCTCACATGAGAGTCTACTTGGGTAGATACCATCGCAATGACTATTTCTGCCAAGCAGCAGTGTGTGGAATACAACAGTGACTACGCTGTTGTGTTCTAGTTTGAAGAACATTGTAGCCAGTGTAACAACTGGAATTAATAAGACTTACCATCCCATGTCTCAGGATGGCGAGCGCAGTGGAATACCAAACAATAGTTTGTAAATCAAGGTATTGGATGGTGTTTCTGCTGTTTGTGAACGGTCGTATCGCTTAACATCAGGTGAAGGGCAAGCTCGTCTCGTCATTCAAAAAAATAAAAAAAGGCTTTGATGGTTAAACCCAAAAAAATCACAATATTATAGTTTTTTTATTGGTATAAAATAATGCTCTAAATAAATAAATAACGCTCTAGATAACTATTTCTACGTTACTAAAATAGAATAGCGTATATAACAAAAAATATATACGCTATTCTTTTTTGGTAACGTGAAAATAGTTACTAAGCGAAAAAAACTTAATAAAACACAGAGGAGCACTTCAGCATAATTTATTTGCGTGTTTAGTTTCTAGATACTGCTAAGCGTATACAAGTGAGCAATATATCTCCATGAAGATCAAGTTGTTGTCCAATTGAACAGGATTAAGTACTCAGTGAGACGGTAAGTGAGGTTGGTTTCACGTTTAATTACAAAGTAAATGTGTTATAAGGTTAATTATTTTCTTATTAAGATGGTTACGCGCTTGTTTCCTAGAGGTGTAGGTAGAGATGACTAATACACTTATAGTAAATTAAAATGTGTCACCGATTTTATAATATATACGCATTATGATTTCTTAAGTTTCCACGAATGTTACGACATTGAAATAAAACTATTTTACGGATTTTATTGCGGTTTTTTATGTTATAATTTTTTTCCGACGTTTCGAAGACTGCAGCCTTCGCGGTCAGAGTCCGCCCTGTGACCATAACGATCCGTAAAACACTTTATTTCATTACGCATTATTTCCTTGAAGGAGAAGTTGAAACTACAAAGTAAAGGTAACTAAGACATCAGATGCAAGCTGCGTTTAATTCCGTCTCAGATGACATCACCTTTATCCCAATATAGTTTCTATTAAACAAAGTTTTCCTATAAACTAAAGCCCACACGCTGAACATTGCAATTTGCAGCCGAAGTCTAAATAAATAGACGGTAAGAAATAAGTTTCCTGGTCAAGTCAGTGAGCGAACTAGACTAAACTCATTTGGCAACAGGTGAGGGCGAGCTAGGCTGACCAAACGCCCCGTATTTAATGGGATGTTCCGTTTTCAGTGAACTTTCCTTTATTTTGGTGAAAACATAAGACATTTTGTCAATTCAATATGAAGACGTTTTGACAACTGTAAATTCTTACGTAAAATATAATTAGAGCGCATTTAATTAAATAAAGGACATGTGATTTTGTATTTAAAAGAACTTTTGTCCTATAAAACTATTTTACGGATGGATCTCGAGTTTAGAGTTTCATTAAAACGATCAGATATGGTAACCCTAGCGCTGGCCGGTCGACGCGACGGGTCCAAGTAAAAACCTATAAGTGCCGAGCTGAGTTTACGCTTTAAATTGGCAACGTACATTAGAAGGAAACTGTCTATAACTTTTATGGTTCCGTAGCTCACTATAGGTAAAGCCCTACTATGCTTTGTCAGTTTGTTTCATGATTATTTCCCGTGTTATGATGACCCCAGACTTATTTGCGCATGTTTGCATCCTTTAGCCAATTCAACATCAACTTTATACATAAGGAACATAAATTCGATATTGCATTGTCCTAAAGGCATTGGCAAATAGTAATGCAACCATTATATTTATGGACAAAGCGATTCGTTGGTCAGAGGGTAAAAAATCGCGTGGCTTGTGCAAACCAGTAGTTTTACGAGCGCAACAACGTAATCTACGGAAATCGTTCGACAACCTATAACTGCCCAGAAACAGCATTGATTTGCGCTCGTCATACTGACAATCTAGTAATATATAGTACTAGCTTTCACCCGCGACTCCGTGAGCGTGAAAAATATTTTCTGGGATAAATATTTTCCCGGGACAAAGAGTAGCCTATAATACTCAGGAGTAATGTACCTTCTTATTAGTAAAATCAAATCAAAATCAGTTTAGTAGTTCCTGATTAAAAAAAAAACTCTTCAGCTTTATATACCTAATAGTGTAGAAATATAGCCACACGAACGTACAAAATTCCCAGCCCATACAATAATGTGTCCAAGATCTTTGCGGGCTAGAACAAAATGCCTTATTACATTAGCTAGCTAATTTTATTAAACAAACACAATACATGACATATGCCATTTATCTACCCAGTCGGCTATCATACGAGAGTCCCAATACCTACGAACATGAGCCAAACGTTTTTATTACAATAAAAAGGAGGAAATATTTGGTTATCACTAAACAACAGCGTCCGAGGCAATAGTCGTAAGCGGCTTAGCACCGGCCACAGGCTGACCTGGCCAGTTCTCGCAATTCTGAAATAGACTTTATCGACCTTTGACCTTTAAATAAAGGGCAAATATATTTAATTTAAAGCGATTTTCGTGTGCGAATATGTTTTTGAACAAGTTGAAACCGTTTTTAAATATTTACTTTTGTTATTTAAAGCTTTTTATTTTCCCGAAAGCTACATGCCGAGAGGCTGGTACAAAATACCATGGGCGTGCTTTAACAAGTAATCTTAGGTTTAAGAATTGTTTACATTTTATAGAAGGTAGTCACCAGCTCTTGGTCTTATGACAGTAATCATAGAAAGTGAAGAAAAACAACGCAAGGAATTAATTCCAGCTCTTTATAAAAGAAAGAGGATGATTGAGAAGGAGTTTTGTTAGGTCTCTAGTAAAATATCTTCATAGTCATACCCGCATATGATTTCAGACAGCAATATATTCATAAAGCATACTTTGTAATCAGTTTTTTTTGTACACGTGTCAGAACATTTTACATCTATTCTTATCATGCCAGCATGCCACGTTGGCATGTCAACTGCAGACCTTTAAAATGGCTTACCACGTGAATTCTCACTGAAATGCACGACATATTCAATCACTGGAATTATTGATTATCAGAACAGCGTCCGAATCCAATTAGCTCGGGTAATGAAGGTAGGCACTGATGTATTGGGAAATGTAATGGAATTATAATTATGGACTACGTCTGAATATCATCTTATTACAAAGGTAGTATAAGAATGTTACTTTACCAATAGGCTGATGACTAGTAATGATGATAAGTGTGATTTTTATTGCAGTGGCAACCCGCAAGTAGGTTATCGAGAACATTACATTATATATTAATTTTAAAAATGTTATGTTTTTGTTAAAATAGATCAACATAGCGAAACCACTCCATGGCGGTTGTTTGTCAAACAGTGGTACCTACCTGGTCGCGCAACTTCATAAGTAAAAGAAATCTACAATGCAGCGCGAAAATTCTATGATCGCTAACAATGATAGCTTAAAGATATCAGCCTTTCTAACTAGGCAGAACGAATCATGGCACATCTTTCCACGTGTACGTTGATTCCTGCCTATTCAAATATATCCAATATTCCCCCATCAGCATGATATTGAAATGATGGTGCATTACAAATAGTTAAACAAAGTAATACAACTAAAAGACCATTACAGTCAGGACGAGTTTAGAAACTCCAGTTTCGGGCCGTTAGCTTGCAACTTTGTCTACCCGCATGGGACCCGACACTAACTCTTCCTGATCTTAATGGACCTATACCTACCTACGTATAATTTAGGTAATCAGGAGAATATCTAATTAAAGGTCGCTTGTTTGATCTTCGCTAACGAGGATCGCACATGTGACGAAGGTGTGTGAAGTTTATCACCACGCAAGTCCAGTGTGTTTGAAGAAATGCCTAGTCGCCTTAGAAGATGAACCTGTATCAACATTAGAACAGTAAATAATACAGCCGTAGTTCAGCCTTTCCCAAAAATTGTGGTAATGCGTCCTTATGGATGATGGTCGCTTTCATTAGTAAGGATGATGTATAAGATATTGGTAAGGATGTAAATTCTAACTAAGAAAAAGGACAACGCTCATATGATACACTACGTATATTAAAAATAATTTCGCAGTAGACAAATTAAGTTTGAGAATCTATGGCCTAATTACTTATATTATTCGATTTGATCGAAAACGAAACATAAATCAACTTCAAGATTGAAACCCACATTCCTCTCGTCATATTTTTGCCTTACTAAAAAAAATATAATCAACGATATAAAACCACCATTTGTACCCCTTTTTCCACTTTTGCGTAAAAAGATTCAGTCGCAGCGGAATAATCCGCTCGGTAAATATAAAACGATATTTCAGTCTCTTAAGAACGTCGTGAATAATAAAGAACATAATAAAATCAGTGGAAATGAATCTTGAAATATGACTCGTTTTATTATGACTGCTTAATTTTCAGTCATCAACGGACGCTCTTAGTAACAGCGGAAATTCACTCCATTAGGAAACGTTCTTTTCATCGCCAAAATTGATAATAAGTATCAAAAATTGAGTCTTATTGGTCGTTCAATTACAGTCTTTTAATGTCAGTTAATGATTTAAACACACTATAAAATCGTTGGTCGATGTTTAAACTCACATAGGTAGTTTTTCATGTTTTGGACTTGACAGGCTTTTATTTTTATTTATTTTATAAGAGAACGGCAAAGTGACTCCACTGCTCCCAATGGTAAGTGGAGTGGGGTCCAATAGGATGTCGACTGACGAGAGATGATTACCCGTCGACAGTCGACGCAATTGTGCCGGCCTGTTGGAACTGAATATACACAGGCCGATACCGGAACGCACACTTACGTGGGCCACTATGGCGGGTTTTAACACCTTGTGTGCTGGAATCATTATAAAGTATAGAGTAGCATCTAGCTCTTAGGAATATTAAAAAGCTGGGACGTATATTATTATAGGTTGAACTGAAGAATGTAAGAATATCAAAAAAGGGATTTTTAATGTCAGTATTTATGTTTGAAAAATAGTTCATTATAAATTAAATCCATTTATACTTAAAGTGATTAAATAAGTTAACTGATTAATTAATGAGCATTTTGAATAAAATACTTTTGAACATTGCCAATTAAAAAAGAAGTTGCATAACTAAAACTTTGAGATGAAATTAAAAGCACATAAAGTTGCAGTTAGCCTGTACTTGAATGTTAAACTTTCGTCTTGATACTTTTTTCTTGTAGAATAGTTCGCTGTTACTACTATAAAATTTTAATAAACAAGGTGCAGAGGCAAAAGGCCTACTTAGTAGACAAGGCGAATATGCGTAATGTGACTAATACGCCTGATAATGCCAATTAGATAATCTTATTTGCCTAAAATCTGTAACAGCCGTCAATGTGTGTTGGAGATGCTATAGGCTCTATACTAATATAAGACTTAAACATCTCATGTCTCAAGATGACGAGTTAATGGAACACCAAACAATACTTGGAAATTCAAGGTGTTGGATGGTGTTTCTACTGTTTAAGTGTGAGCGATTTAGGCGCTCACAATCCATGAAAATTAAGCGATCATGCTGACGGCAGCGGGTTACGAACCTCGGCTCAAGACCGTCACTGGGAGAGGATGAAACATCAACTAGTATGACGAGAAACAGAGTTCCGACTTCCAATACGAGTAACTGCACTTGTAATAGGGAAGCGATTGACTTACACCAACACACGCATTGATAGAGGGTTAAATTCACTTACTCAGGGAGATGTATTCGCACCAAAGAACATGATAAAACCCAAATACGCCAAACTAATTCTAACGGCGGTTGCTAAAATACTAATGATATCTGTCACATAGGTAACCTTGTTGCTCCACCCGAGTATTTTCCTATACAAAACTAGTCAAAACAAAATAAAATATAGCTTAAGAGCGTTTACGCATCCGCGCGCCGTATGTCTCAAAAACAGCACTTTTCGAAGGAGATAATATCCATCAAAACATTATTTTAAAAACATATGAATTAGTAATTATTATAGAAAATTTTGTTGTCTAAAAAGTTAGTAGAGAAAATTTTTAGATTTATTGAGTATTTGTAAATTGTTTAATGATTACTGAACAGAGGTTTTCAAATTTGCGCTTCGAACGTCTATTTCGAAGCTCAAAATATCTTAAACCACTAAGGAACATAACAATATGTTATTTTTATCTAACTAAAAAGATCCTGAAGAAAAAGTTAGTAGAGAAAAATATCTTTTTATGTTTAATTCATGAGAAATAAAAATTCAAAGAATTCGAAAATTTCAGAAATGTTGGTCATTTAAATGATTTTTTATCACTATATCTTACTTAATTGAATATAATATTGGATTACTATAATAGAAGAACATCTCCTTAAAACATACAATTTAAAAATTCTACCAAATTAGTTCTGTTATTTTTCTATAAATATTTTAAATACCACTATAAAACGCAACGCGCAAATCGTTTCAAATTAGTCCGCCTTGAGGCTTTCTAGAGAGAGGACGTATCGCTCGTCGCTCCGGCCGGACTCCAGTTGGCCTTTGCTGTGCGTAGAAAAAATAGTCACGTGTATACAGTGATTGCCACATCTTAGTACTTTAGTAAGAAAAATATTTTTTTCTTTAATGAGTGACAATCATTTTAGTAGTTACTATAAATTATTAATATATTATTATATTTCAGACACAATGGGAAGTAAAGCTATTTCTAGGCAAGAAAAGGAAACGCAACAACGCTGAAACTTCGGCTAAAGCAAAAGCTAAAAGATTGATGTACTAATGTTATAATATGCGTCTGTAGTTATGGTTGTTGCTTTTTTTACTCATTAAACACCTGAGCAACAGTTACGCGAAGGAAAAAATGGAACCTTAAGCTAAAACAATTAGCCCATTGAAATGTTAAATGAGCTTTGTATTTTTTAGAGGACACAATTTTATTTTTAGAAAATGTGTGGGGGGTCAATAGAATCTCAAGTTTGTTAGGTCGCCCCCCTTGTCCCCTGGACGCCATCATGGAAAAAGGGGTGAAAACACTTTTTCGCGATATCTCGGAAACTATACGTCTTACAAAATTTTTGTAAAGTCATAATTTGTAGCAAATTGTTTTGCCTACAAATATGTTTATATAACTTTTTGCCCTAAATTAAAAATTAAAGAAGTTATAAGCAAAAATGTGAGAAAATGTTTATAAAAGTTTTCTTTTTTGCTCTATAACTTTTTTTTTACATTTTACAAAAATTACCTCAAACTAACTTGTAAATGATCTTTTGAGGAAAATTGTTCCCTATATTTTTTCTTATTTCATTCATTTAAAACGCTGTTACAGCGCTCCAAAGTTTACCGGGTTCGTCAATGCTCATGAGAATCCGGTCGAAACAAAATGTTTAACTTATTTTTGTTTTTTATTGTAAATATATTATTACAATTTTTTGTTAAATTCGTACAACTTTACTTATTTATTCCTAACTCTTTTCTTTGCCATAGAACTTACCAAATTTAACTTATCGAATGTTATGCAGGTAGAAAAGGTATGAGTTACCATTTGGGGATAAAGGAAAAAAAACATATTTGCAGGCAAAACAATTTGCTACAAATTATGGCTTTACAAAAATTTTGTAAGACGTATAGTTTCCGAGATATCGCGAAAAAAGTGTTTTCACCCCTTTTTCCAAGATGACGGCCGGAGGACAAGGGTGGCGACCCCACAAACTTGAGGTTAAGCTTCTATTGACCCCCCACACATGGCCCAAAAATAAAATTGTGTCCTCCAAGAAATGCAATATTCGGTCCTTAAATTGTAACATTTCAATGGACTAAACGCACATTTCAAAACTCGTTTTACGCCCGCGGGGTGCGCGGTTGTATGCGGTACCCGCTGTATTGGCGGCCAACTATTAGAATCGTGCGGGCCACGGTAGCACCAGCGCGCTCTGTGGTTAGTAGGTGGGCGACTGCAGTAGTCGGTAGGGGGAGGGGTGGTTACAGAAATCTGACGCCATTTTCCTCCATCGTGATCGTTTCTGATATGATATATAGCAATAGCTATTAAAAAAACTATCCAAAAATATAACCAACTTCCGAAAAAGAAGTCTTTTATTTCTCACTTTTTAGTTATACACCTAAAAATGACATCTCATTACATACACCTTCTGACTCAAAATATAAATTCCAATATGTAATTTCTAATGACTTAATTTAAACTTTCAATACGCTAAATATTAAAAACTGCAGATCTATGGAGTAATTATGTGGTCCATTATAAACATCGTAGCACAGTAATTTTCCTGATTTATTGTCTGATTACGGAGTTCTGGTGCCTATCTTTCGGCTTCATGATGAGCTCCACTTTACTAAAGGGTACTTTCTAAATGCAAATGCATTTGCATTTAAAAAGTGAAAAAAACAATTTGTAAAATTGCCGTTAAAATTTGTTAAAAATGTTTATTTTTTATAATTACAAAATGATACATATAAACTATTTCATGATGAATTCTTATATATTTAATAATAGAATTCTTCATTTATCATAAATTCATAAATCATAAGTTACATTCCAATTAGATAATTAAAGCGAAAAGATCAAAATTGGTTGGTCTGACTATAAAGATAGCCGACGCGCTAACTCTACGCACACAGCTACGCAACGGCTCTGTGTGAGTGAATTTTGCGAAGAATTACCTATAGTTGACTTCACGCGCGGCACGTAAACGCTCTTAATGTGTCTTGAGGATAATATAACTTTCCACAAATTCAATAATTTTTAGGATCGGTTCAGAAGTTTCAGAACTAGGCGTTACAAACTACTTTATATAAAGTTATATTTTTCGGCGTAGAATTCTATTATGGTTATTCAATAAACAAGTCAGCAGGCTAGTCATAACTACATATTTTAGAACGAAACGATTAATTATAAAGTTAACCAAAACTTCTGCAGAATAATTGGACAAAAGACGCGATCAAAAGAACTAAGAAGGTGATCGAATGGAGACCAAAACGAAATATTGCACGTTCGCTCACCAAACAGGTCGATAACATTGCAAAAATCGTAGTTGTCTTGGTTTACGAAACGAAATGGCAAAAACAAAAAAATTAAAAGGGATCAAATTCATAAATTACGTAGGTATATCTGTATATACCTAAGTGATAAGCATTTTACAAGACGTGTTTGAATTACGAGCCAAATTTAAGGTCCCTAAGAAGATTACAATAAGTAGATATTCAATGTTGAATATTATGATTGATTTATTGATGTGAGAAACCATGTTGCTAAGGTTATTTGGGAAACGCCGTGGTCGATAATTTAAAGGATAAACATAAAAATAAATAACAATACAGGGCAGTAGTAAAATAGCAAGTAGCGACAGAACCAATAGATTCGTAGTGACTTCAGTCACTGATAATACAATTTAATGCACATAACAATTTATTAAACATATTTTATCAAACGTTCAAGACCTTGTTTGACCAAATAAAGGAACGTCCTCCTGCGAATATTCACATTCGTCTTATTAGAACCGGTTCCGGTATGATTACCTATACATTTCCTTATTACCCGCAGATTTATAAACAGCTATGAACCTATCCGTGTAAATTTAAGCTATATATTACAATGCGATACAAAACCAAGACATGTGCGAACGAATGAATGAACGTATTTTATTCTCGGACAAAAGAAACATTATTGATTCGGCATTAACCTCGTAACCGACACTTCGTACACAAAAACACAATCCAAAACTGTCAACAATGCACAACTGACGAATATAGATTCCGATTTAAACGCAGATAAGTATTTACATAGCCATGTTGACAGAAATAATATAGGCTACTGTTATTCTTTTTGTTCTTTTAGTGTTTTGCGATTCTTAATGGAATTGTAACCTGTATTGTATCTGACCTGCAGTTCCTCATGTGATCGCGCCGAGCCGGGCAAGCTAGGTCGCTCCAGTAGCAATAACTCAGTCAGAACTATCACACCGAACACCGCAAAGAACATAATGAAGATGAAGAAACTGATATTGGCGCGTTCTTTGGCGCGGGAAGGAATCGCGCGCGCGCGCCACTTCATCGTGCCGGCACTGCACTCGCATGGACACTGAGAGAACAGCGGCCGCTAGCTCGCGTGCCACACTACTGAGTCACCAGGGACATGGGCCACAGCGCCATACCGTCGAACGTCGCGACCGCGCACACCGTCACAACACAACGCGACACCTCCCCACACAGGCGGAACACGCAATGGTAGATTGACAGCACCCCTCCAATTAAATTTGGGTTGCAAGTTCCGAGCTTTCTACAAGTTTCCAAAAGAGTTTCGTTATATGAAAACCTCTTTAATAAAGGGCTCACGTGTGTTTAAAATGTTTTAATTAAGGTAAATTTATATCATGAAATGTTCTTGTTATTCCTATTGTAGTGCTAACAACTTTTGTTGTGTGAATTATAACGAAGAAAAAACATGTTAAAATAGTTTATTTTTCCATATATAAATAGAATACTATACGGTACTTTGCTGAATCTTTGTATCTTTCCCTATTTTAGCTTCATAAATTATTTAACATTACATCTAGCAACCCAACTGGTAGATTCGTAACACGCATGCGTGCCTCCACCCTTTGTTCAATGACTGAACCCACACTGAGAAACATTCTTTCAATTTATTCAACATTATAGAAACAGAATATCCGATGTTTTGTTATCAACTGACAGATTAAATCCGAGCTATTAGTGTTGTAAATACAAAAATTGAACAGAACATTCCAGTAATGTGACGTTAAAACCAAATGTAACGAGTAATAAAAATAAATTTCTACCTATGCAAGAAAAGTGTTAAGGTGTTTTAAAAAATTAGGTCAGTCGAAAGATACGGGTACAAGTAACAAGCGGAGATACATTATACAATTTTAGGACTTTTTTTGCATTTCAAACATACTTCTACGTAAAGGAATAGTCACTTATGAAATACATATTACTACTTTATTACAATAGGAATTTAGAAATTTATTGAATTTTGCTGATTTCTATACTCCGATTGTTTCCGATACGTAATTAAATCAGAATATTATTAAATTGTTACCATGATTTGTAGAAAATTTGAATTATTGTATTAGAATTCAAATCAGATAAAGACGGAATCGGAAGATCAAAGGAAACTGGAAAGTAAATATCGTAAGTGACCTCTAACTTCCAATTGAAAGGCTTGTAAGTTATATATTTGATAGGTTATGATAGGTAAGTTAATTAGCTATAAAAAAAGTAGAAAAGCTACTAATTCCAATTTAGATTGAATTGAGATTCGTTATCGTATCGAATGGAAAACATAAAATTGACTTCATTTAATTAACTGTCATCACTCTCGTTACCTGCTGATGTAAGATTAGGCAGTATGATCAAAAGATTATAGCTTATCTTTTGGACGAATAAAAAAATATCAACAGCTGTCAGTTGTCAACCGCATTGACACTTGACAGCTTTGTGTGTCCGATCGACCCATTAAATTTTTTGATCAAATTTACCACTGGTATTGAAGTTAAAAACATGGTGCAAGATAGCAACCCTCCTGACGATAACTTATTCAGATCTTTTGTGAATGCCGTTTGCAATACAATTGACGCACCGGCGATATGGTTCCGAGGTAAGAATTAAGTTACTGCGGGTGTATGTTATGTAAGCGAATGTGTTTAAAAAGTGTTGTTTTGCTACAGAGAAGATAGTGGAGCCTAACCAGAAGAAGTACCCGTGGTACCACCAGAAGTTCCGCCGCGTGCCGACCATCGATCAGTGCTATGACGACGACGTTGTTTGCGACTATGAAGCTAATATGCAATTCAAAAGAGATAGGTTAGTTTTTTTTACTGTTAATTCTGATTTTCATGTCTACCTTTATTTTATTGACAATAAAACCCCCAAAGCTTCGATTTTAGGTTTCTAGAAAGTCTACATTTTATGTATTATTATTGTATTTGCAAAAATATTTCATAAACATTCAATTTATTGTAAAAACCTACATATTAATATCAGTCCTAACTATACCAAATTATAAAACACTTTTGCCTGATATATGAAGATTCAAATCCTGAAATATACTACTTTTTTTTTATAAATAAATAAACAATATATAAATACAGGCTGCTTAGACTGGTCTGAATATTTTTGGGGGAGGCCTATGTTCAGAAGTGGACTTTATGTAGTGAAAGATGATGATAAAAATACATAATAATTTTACTAGTCAAAGATAAATAATTTTACCAATTCATCAATAAATGTCTTGGCTAATATTCCAGAATGGTAGATTCTGAAATCCTGAGCATCCTGCGTCAACGCTTTGAGGACTGCATGTTGTATGAGCAGCCAGACCAACTTACCATGTGCAAGCCTTTGTGGGACAAGTATAATGATGCTGAAGAAGCATGGTTTATTAAATGTAAGTTGAATATTATTCAATCATTAAAATCTAAACTTTTATATAAAGCTGAAGACTTTGTTTTTTTGTTTGAACACTAATCTTAGGAACTACTGGTTCGAATTGATAAATTCTTTTAGTGTTGAATAGCCTATGTATCGAGGAACGCTATAGGCTATATATCATCACAATATGACTAATGGGAGCAGAGCAGTTATAAAAATGTCACAAAAACTAGTAAAAATATTACTTTTGAGAGCTTCTGTTCCAAATATATTGAAGTGATAGGGTGTGAGCCCAATCATAATATTAGGCACTAATTCCAGACTCTGGGTTGATTCTGAGTTGAAAAAGATAATATAACTTTGCCTGACCCTAACAAATTGGATTACAAAGCAGAAGTTGAACTGCATATGCAATACAAAAATGCTACCAAGGCAGTCCTCATGGTAAAATTCTACAAAAAATTTACTTAGTTCAAATATTAGAAAGATTGCAACTTATTATGATGATTTTCTGTCTGCTAAACTTTTGACAGTGTATAAAAAACAAACAAGTTTGATAAGGTTGGAATATGTTATTGCAAACTAAACACTGCACCTATCCACAGTTAATTCAAACATAAAATGTTATATTATTCCTTGTCCATTATAATATCAGTCTATCATCTATTCTTATTAATCATTTATTTAGGATATCAACAATGTAAGTGAAGATCGTTCCGATACAGACAGATTAATATGACTGACCCAATCATTCTGTTGGGTGCATTTTCATGTTGAAAAATTTTGCAGTTTGTTTACCTGGAATATGTTTTATACAGAAAAATTATAGGGCCTAAATATTATGACCTCCTAAGTACCGACTCAACACTGATTATTGACATTTCCCATGTTGATTCTTATACATAAACTAGCTTTTGCCCGCGGCTCCGCCCGCTATAAAGTTTTTCAGGCTAAAGTTTTCCGTTATAAAAGTAGTAGTTTACCGGGAGCCTATGTTCTTCCCAGGGTCTCAAACTGTCTCCATACCAAATTTCATCTTAATACGTTGGGTAGTTTTTGAGTTTAACACGTTCAGGCAGACAGATGCAGCGGGGGACTTTGTTTTATAATATATTTTTTAGAACTTTTTAAGAGGAACTATCCCATAACTATGTTGCATAACTTTAAACGTTTACGCAGCGCACGCAACCGAAGCTCTGAAAACTAATAATTTTTCCCCGTTTTTGCAACATGTTTCGTTACTGCTCCGGTCCTATTAGTCATAGCGTGATGATATATAGCCTATAGCGCTCCACAAATAAAGGGCTATCCAACACAAAACAATTTTTGCAGTTCAAACCGGTAGTTCCTGAGATTAGCCATTACTGCTCCGCTCCTTTTGGTCATAGCGTGATGATATATAACTTTGAGCACTCTACAAACAAAGGGCTATCCAGCGCAAAAAGAATTTTTCAGTTTGGACCGCTAGTTCCTGAGATTAGCCATTACTGCTCCGCTCCTATTAGGTATAGCGTGATGATATATAGCCTATAGCACTCCACGAACAAAGGGCTATCCAGCGCAAAAATAATTTTTCAGTTTGGACCGCTAGTTCCTGAGATTAGCCATTACTGCTCCGCTCCTATTAGGTATAGCGTGATGATATATAGCCTATAGCACTCTACGAACAAAGGGCTATCCAACGCAAAAAGAATTTTTCTGTTTGGACCGGTAGTTCCTGAGATTAGCGCGTTCAAACAAACAAACAAACAAACTCTTCAGCTTTATATAATAGTATAGATTGTTTTAAAAGTGCACATTCCTAAAATATTGTAGAAAGAGGTTTTTTAAGACTTGGTAACTAGTTTAGGGACATCTAAGAGTCAGAATTTTTGATTTATTTATCTACAAAGGACTTAATAAATCGAGTGATTTTACTGGTGGTTGGTCTTATGTCAAAGTCTGCCTGGGTGGGTGCCACTGCAATGTTTATATCTGTTACCGAGTAGCAGTGTGTAGTCGCTATTCTGTTCCGGTTTGAAGGACATTATAGCCAGTGTTACTATTGGACATAATGAGACTTAACATCTCACGTCTCAGGATGGTGAGCGCAGTAGAATACCAAACAATACTTTGTAATTCAAGGTGTTGGAAGGTGTTTCTACTGTTTATGGGCTGTCGTAACGCTTACCATCAGACGAACGGAAGTCTCGTCTAGCCATTCAAAGCAATAAAAAAAACGTGATTGATATTAAATGAGTGGTAACTCTTGCTTTGCAATTAGTTGTTTTTGTATTACTTTTTTTGCAATTATATAATTGCTACTTCATTAAATAAAAAAAAATGCACGGCCTAAACATGTAGTTCAACAATTATACTTTTACCCGATTGTGTAGTTTAAAAATGTCCGATAAAGCTGCTCAAGTATTGTGATATATAGATGTAACCTGGCTGGGTTATGAGGCCAATGCTAGAGAGTGCAACCATTCAACACTGTCGACTATCTATACATATTATACAATTAAAGCATAATATGCTTAAAAAACAAATATACAAAAAAACTCCAATATTTTGAACTGTTTTTTTGTATATACATCTGTAGATCTATCAGCTCCATGTGATAATCATCATTGTCGAGTTAACTTTACGGTGAATTTTTTACAGTTTAGACAATTTTTTCAGATGGTGATCTCGGAGCGTACGGAGACGCAAGGAAAGCGTACATGAAGCAGAAACACCGCATGATCTGGGAGAGACGTCATGGAAACCTGTCCAACCTCACCAAGTGATGCGCCTCAGTTTGAATGTTATATGTAGTTGTTATTTGTGATTAAAATATATAATAATAAAATGCAGTATACTTTTCATTCAATAAAAATAAAAACACTATATCTAAACCCTGAGTAATTTTGATGATTAAACTAACTCGAAGTAAAATTATTGATATTATTTATAGAAGCAATACTGTAAAGCTCTCAAATACTTATAAATTCTCAAAATGAGTTTTAATTGCCCAGGATTGGGAACCTGGAAAAAATATTAGTACTTAAAATTGCCACCTGTGGGTGTGGATCTATATTGCAGACGAGAAAACTTATGGATACACGCGGCTTACTTATGCATCATTGAAACCCTGAACAGTCATCATACCCACTTCAATAAAAAGACATTTAAAAAAATAACATTTATTTTTGAACACTACATTCAGTTTCCATGCAATACTGACGGGACAACTACTTTCATACACACATTAATTTATCAGTTAGGCGATATAACAAGAAATTAATGATCACAGAACGACGAAGATGCACACAGAAATAATACTTGTTTACGACATCTTCTAAATGTGCCCAACTTTGGAGCTTAATATTACTTACTGGAACTACTTATTGGTCACGTAGAAGTATGACAGCTTACACATACCACATATCCATTACAGTCTTAAAAATCAATCATTAAAAACTTATTACATATTCACTTATTACAACTCCTATGGATAATTCCGCAAACATTATTCAAAACTCACATGATAATATTTATCGGTCAAAATAATAAAATGTGTAGTAAATACTAATATAATTATAAAGTACAGTATTATAATGGCCAGATTGGAATTGAACGTTATACGAAATGCGGACTGGCAGTGTACTTAAATTCAAAAATATAAATTGCATTCTAATCACTAAGACACGTAAGTGCATACAAGTTTCATTTTTCACCAAGATCATCTAAATAAAATTCTATATTGTTAAATATAATAAGATTATTTTTCTGTCAGAATTATATTCTCAACCATTTTGAGAAGTTCTTGCACGCATTACAATATAATATGCAAGGCCCGCTCACACGAAATGTTACAGATCTTTCAAAAATAAATTTCCATATTTCATACATAACGCGTTCCACATTAATAATGATAAAAAACAAGTGCTACATTCGAACATAACATTTAATACAAATTATAATATTATCTTTATTAAGTACAGACTATGTACAAAATATACATAAATATTTGTGCTCCTGTCTTAATCTCCGTACGAATAAAATTGAGAAACTAATAACGATTCCATGGAAATGTATATAACATTGCCTATGTAACGACATTTATAATTTGGCAATTTATATCGACATTTGAAAATAATATAACTGGTCCCGGAGGCGGTGCAGAACTGGTAAATTATATGGTACATTATATCACAGTAAGTGTTCGGCGTGAACAATACTCGGCAGTAAACATTACACATCTACTGAAAGAGAAACGGTGCGAGGGACAAAACCGAAATAAACCGACTACCTCTTTCAAAATCGAAATATGTAATATTAACTGCCGCGTATTGTATCTTTTATTGTTATATTTTCTGCCGAATACTGTACCTGCAAGTTCTATATTAACTTAACAATACATGAACAAAGCCGACAGTCGTTTTGAACATATTGCAGACGTGTCGACCCTCCCCACATCCTGTCACTATCTATAACTTAAACATAAAACAATTCATATAATTAAATGCACTGAATTATTAATGTGGAACGACCGATGAACCGATTATGATACTACTCGTATATTATAATGTAATATTATAATTAATATTATTGCACTCTGGACACAAGCATAGTCTATCGAAGCTATAATATACGATAACATCACCACGTATTTTATAAAACATTTGAACATTTATAATTGACATAACATTTACACTTGTGTATGTTCGTGGCCAGATCGCAAACCCTCGCGCGTCCCGTATTCAAACAATTATCAGATTTAAAAAACATTTAAATGTAAATTTAATATAAAATTTGATAAATTCGAATGTGATATATCTACGATCGAGAGATCAACACGTATGTACAATAACATTGCGATTTGCGATTAAACAAATAAAATAATAAAAGATAAAGCCAATTGGTACGTTAATATAGAATAGAATCGAGATCACATATTGAAGGATAAAATTCTTTTATACAAAATCAACACATTTTAGTTATTGTACTTTATATTGGCATTCGGAAAATGTTACAAGCGCTCGTCGACTGCGAACTTATAAACTATACCTAACACAAATTTGAGCCTCAAATATTCATATGATATGTACACTTACATTATTCCTTAGAATGATCCGTTTTCCATATTATACGTATATAAAATTTAATATATTAAATTTATCGATGGATTCAATTGGACTAATAAACATCATTCTTAGAATATAACATTTGAGGAGTACTTCAGTCGTTCGTGTAGTGTTTAACCTAATAGAAATATACATAAACATGTCAAAAGGTAAAAATAACATCAACGTTGAGTAGATTTCACATTCGGTGCCACCGAACACAAAATCTGATCAACATTTAGAAATGAAAGAATAAGACGACACAAAGGCGTTTCAGATTATAAATAAATAAATATCACCGTGTAGTCATTAGATCGCGATAGTTAGTTCTACGATGTATGTGTTTAAAACTGTCGCCTATCACTAACTAGTATGACAATGCGTGTAAATGAACGACTCGATAACATTTTGCGAATGCGCCCACATTATACTTAATCTAAATAAACGCACAAAAATATACACGATCTAAAACGTTATTGTTACAGTAATCACATTTATTAGGACACTTACATTAAGTCTAATTGTTAAAATTCGTTGCGACCCTGCGATACGGTGGCGTCGGTCGGCATCGGAACACGTTATCGCCTCGGTAATGTGTGAAGGAATGGTTGTTCGCAACTCCGGTGGGGCGGCTCGGCCGCTTACGACGCATCGAACTGCGCCGCCAGCCGAGTGCGGCCTGCGGAATAGACAGATGTAAGAACTTCTTGAAAAACGAGAAATAATGATTTCTTCTGTTTACGCTAATGTTAGACATTAAAATCAAACTATACTATAACCGTGGTAAAATTCGCACAATAGTTTTATTTTAAATGGGTAATAACTTCGGCAAACCTTGAGCATTATTAGCTTCTGCCAACCAGTATGGAGTATAGATACAAGTTTATTGTGTAGATGTTTTTTTTTTAGAAGGTGTATCCTTGCAATCTACCGGGGGACTTGCGAACGGGATACTGGAATCCTGCGGCTTAGTGAATGCAGAGTCCTAGAAGTAGGGAGGGAATTGAGGGAAGGATGGAAACCCCTTTAGGATACGTGGAGGGGAAAATATCGCGAGCCTTTATGGGCCTCAATATGTAGTTATAACCACAGAGTATAGAAAGAGACTTTCCCGCCCTCACACCCACCACTACAACTCCTGTAAGCCAGGATCAGCAGGGGCACGCATTTTATGACACCGAGCGGTGAATCTCGGTGATTCTCAGGGAAAACTAATTTGTCATTATCCCGTAATGATATTAATCAAATAGAAAGATAGGGAGGAGTTGGAAATATTAATTGTCCACTTGCATAGCAAAGCGGGAGACAAAATAATGAACTAAGGAGGAGTTTAACCTCAAGGATAGGGATGTTTAACACTATATAAGCTAGTTATAAAGCACCACGGATAAAATTAAAAGATAGGATCCTAGAGAGAATAGATATAACTATGCGCCTAGGGCCACGACAAATGTCTCCTGTGCATGGGCGAGTATTCGGTGTGGAAACTGCACAAGAATTGCCTCGGGGGGATTGTGTAGACGATAGATAGAATGTTTTGTAAGGAAACTTACGTTTTTCGTGTGTGAGCAACGCAGACGGCGTCGGCAATGCACTGGCAGGGGGCGAGCCCCATAGGTGAGTTTTCGGTGATTCAAACACGCGGGAACCCTGTAGACAAATTAATGGTATAATATTATGTGATGTAATCACGTACGTAATAAAAATGGTATCACCAAAAACTAAGAGTAAATGTAGAAAAACAGAATGACTGGTCGATCTCAGAAAGAAACTTATTACCATTATGAGATGCAAGTTTAAACAACTAGACGTATAAGCTTAATACTAGAATATTCCTAAGCGATACTGACAATTAGAGTCACGCTACTTCAATTGGTGAGTTTTATGAAAAGACTTACAATAATTAATAAATTATATTCGGATTTTATAACGAGACTCATGTGTATGAGTGACCGTGATAACACTTACCTTTTGTCCGGGCGGCGTGTCGTACACGGAGTAGTCGACGTCCGGCACGGCGGGCGCGTCGCGACGGCTCGGCAGCTCCACGCCTGCGCACAGCGACCACCCGCCCTCCACCACCGCGAATATTTCGCTGTACGTACGCAGGAACTCCGCCACGCCCTCTGGACCTGGGAGGTGAGAGTAGTTGTTATTGCTAATAGTGAAGTTTTTTTAGTGGATATCATCATTTAAATTATTAGGGTATAATGAAGATAATTGGAACTAACCGGGTTCTGGCCAGGGGAAGTTAGGATCGTATCGTTGCGTGTACTCGTGCAGTATCTCAGCGGCGGACATGTTCCGCTCGGCCAGCAGCTGCGCGACTCGCCACACGGTGCGCCAGGCGGGCGCGAGGCGCAGGCGCGGCGCCGACCCCAGCCCCGAGGCGTCGGTGCTGGTGGAGCTGAGCACGCCGGCCGCCCGCAGCGCCCGCGGCGCCACGTCCGCGCCGAGCCGCCGACACGCCGCCGCGAAGTACTCCGGCGACGAGCCGCGCGCCACGCTGCGGTCCGCCGCCAGCGCCGCGCACGCCGCCAGCACGGCGCCGGCCCAGTGCGGCGCGCCGCCCGGCGGCAGCACCATGCCGCGCTCCACGCACCCGCCCGCCGCGAACACCAGCTCTTCTAAAGTCTCCACTTCTAGCATGTCCGGCTGGGAGCAAATAATTATATTTTGTATTATATAATCTTTTTTTCCCTATAAGAGATTAAAGATATGTTAAAATTAAATGGAATATAATAAAAGCAACTGACCAGCGGCGAAGCTCCGTACCGCGTAGCGTACAAGGCGGGCAACGCGCCGAACGGCACGTGTCCTATGGCCCGCAGCCGGCGCGCCAGCAGGCCGCGCGCCACCCGCGGACACACGCGCACGGTGCGCGCGCCGCCCGGCTCGGCGCACACGCACAGCCACTCGCCCACCAGCTCCAGCAGCTCGGCCAGCTTCACGCAGCCGTAGTGCGCCACGCGCAGCTGCCGACCGAAGTGCGCGTGGTACGCCGGCACGAACGACGAGAACTCCATGCGCAAGTTGGCCGTGAACGACAGCAACTCTTTCGCTTGCTCCGCGAATTGTATCGTGCGCGCGCGCTCCTCGGGGGTGGGGGTGCGGCGCGGTAGTGAGATTGTGCCGTCCGGTGACGTCACGACTGCGTGCGGAGACACGCGCCGCATCAGCTCCGGTAGCGAACACAAACCGTAATCAGCAGGCGAGAACACGCGGCCGAATGTAGCCTGGTACAATGCAGGTACGTCAGGAGTGGCGAGAGCTCGCTTCGGTGCAGCCTTCAGCATCTTCACCACGTCGGATGTCCAGCGGCGCGCCTGCGCTGCGGCCGACAGAGTAATCACACGAGACGAACCAGAGCCTAGCACCTGCACATAAACATTGTTATATCACATTTAGAATACTGAAAATCAGGTTGTGTGATTGTTGCAACGTTAATATTGATATCCTTTAACAGCATTATCAGATTGCATGTAAACAATAATTACCACAATAGTATTGCCAAGGGCGGTGAGCAGATCGGGCAGCTTGGTGAACCCGTAGTCGGCGACGCGGCACTGACGACCGAAGTGGTGGTGGAATGCTGGGATCAATCTAGAACAACATACATATATTCCACATTGTATAAATTACATTTATGATAAGAATATTATTATGGGATCAACAATCGATACAAAAGCATGGAATACAACATATAATAGTTCATTATACTATTAAAGTACACACATACATGGTTTAAAGAGAATAGCGCTTGTATATATACTTACTTGCTGAATGGTATGGAGCAACGCGGCGCGGTCCTGAGCAGGTCGACCAGCTCCCTCTCGAATAACGCTAGCATCGGCTCCAGCGCAGGCGCTGTGCGCGGACGCTCGCGCTCGCCACTCGACCGGGAGCTCTCGCCTGAGATGAGTATATAGTGTTTAATACCTTACTACATTTGGTATAACGTTTGGTCATGCCAGTATCGTAAAGTAAGGCGGAGTTACAACTAATGATTCCCGAATTGAACCCAAAACCTTGTATATCCAAGCAAGCTCGTTAAACTAATAAAGCTTACAAAAATACTTACTCAGGCTTCCAGTGTGGTCCAGAGACACTTCGGGCCCGCTGCGCCAAGTGAGGTGCCTGGAGGGCGTGTCCTTCACTTCGAAGGCGGGCGAGGTCCTCAGCAGCAGTTCCAGTGACACGCCGCGTCGCGTGTCCGTCAACAGCGGCGAGAACATCGCCTCGTAGCACTCCACGAAACTCAACAGCGGCAGCACTCCGCCATGCTTCTCCAGCAACACGCGCACGTTCTTCTCTAAAGCTGCCACCTCCATGTATACCGGCAGGAGTATACGGCTGCCATCCTCGTGCCCGGTGCTGAGTGACGCGTGGATGTGGCACTTCCATGGTGCCTCTTCCATCTCAGCGGTGGTCACTGGGGTTAAGTCCACGAGCTGGACCATCTTGCCGAATCCCTCGTGGATGATGACCGTGTCCTTCACCTTAGCAATATCGGACGCGGTGAGCGCACAGCAATGGCGACTTGCGTATGCATCGCGCAGGCGCAACAACGGTAGCGTATGGTTTTGTTGGTCCAGGAGTATGGCCCGGAGCCTAGCTCGCAGCACGTCTAGGTTCGGGGCAGGGGAAGGCCTCCCCAGGGACAGCTCGAGCCTGCGACCCGTCCACTGGGAGTCCAAGCGCCGCTTGTGGACGCGCGCGATCACCAGCCGCGCGTCCCACTCGGAGCGCAGGAGGATGCTGGCCAGCGGACCCTCCGCGCCGCTCCACACCGATACGCGAATCACTGGCACGTATTGGCTGAACAGTTGGGTTAACATCTCCTGTGGGGAGAACAAAATGTTATAATTCAAGCTTTAAACAAAAATATTTATTCTACTACAAAAAGATAAAAAAAAAAAAATACTAAAAGCAGTTTTTGGGAATCTAAGTGATACGAATATAAACGTGTTCATTCGGGATGTAAGCAGGGTTGCGTAAGCCTATCTTAAAAGTGCTTTCGAATAGCGCTGCGGCCATGCTTTCTAAACCATAAATTGGAAAATGTAAAGATGGACGACCGCTGCGCGGCTGCATGACTCACGAAACGTCTAGATAACCCACGGGCGTCGCCGGGTGGCTCGCGAACCCGGCTCGGTGACTCCCGAGCGTGCGTGAGATCAGACTAATAAGACTTGCCTGCAAGAGCGCGGGTTCGTAAGGCGGCAGGTTGGTGACGGTGAGCTCGGCGGCGTCGGGCTCGGCGTCGCTGTGCTCGCTCACGCTGGACGAGTTCCACGGCGACGCGGCGCGGCTGAGGGACTCACGAGCGCGGGTCTCACGTACCTCACGCACCTCGTCGCCACTGTTACTCGACGAGCGGCCCGACCGCTCCGCGCCCACGGACCCTGCGCATGTACTAATTTAGCTATGTGTAAGGATAAAATTACAACAGGTCCTCGGGTACAGAATCTACTACATGGGAGGCAATTACTATTATATTTATTTTGCCCGTGGCATTAAGTCCTTGTATACCTTGTGTACTAAGTGTATTAAATAAATAAATATGAACGATTGAATTTTTTCAGTGTCATAGCTTGTAAGAATGTTGGTGAATAATGTCTGTTTAGTGCTATGTGTTGTATATTGTATAAGGAGTGCACTGACCGTGCGTGCCGCGTATCTTGCGCGGCTTGTGCGCGGGCGGCGCGGGCGGCGCGGCCAACTCGCGCGGGCGCGGGCTCAGCGCCGGCAGCTGCTGCAGCGCCAGCGCCCACTCCGACACGCCCGCGCCACACGCCTGCGCCGGCATCACCACCTAGCCACAACTCGTCTATTAACAACTGCATTATAATCATATGTCCATTAACCAAATTATATGACCTTTTCCCCTTTATTAATAGTCTCAATTTACCCCCTTATTCATAGACGTTATTTATCTAAGTGTTATCTTTACTGTGATAACAAATCTGTTTCTCAGTGCTGACGGCATGGTAGCCTTCGCAGTGCATAGACATAGGGCCGTTGTGATTAGCTAATATTGAGATACAACTTGAACTACTTGGCTGGCATAAACAAAGCTGAACAAACAGCAAGCCGTCAAATAAACAAAGCTGAGAAACAGACATTTTATCACAGCAATGCTGTCCTAAGATAAATAACGTCCATGAATAGAAAGGTCAGTCTTTAAAACATACCAAATTAAAACAAAAAACTAAATAGTTTAAAAAGACATAGTTAAAATTGTACATAATGGCATATGAAAACCTGAAAAAAGAATGAAGGCGATAGAGATATTACCGGGTGCGCATTGGGCACGTAGGCGGGCCTCGGCGGCGGCACGCTGGCCGTGGCGGTGCCGTAGCCCTCGTCGCTGGAGTACGTCGGCTGCAGCGCGGACGGGACGAACCGCGTGCTGATCTTGCGACCGAACACGTCCTCGCCGTCCATACGCTTCAACGCCCTACGATTAATTGAATACTTTATAGCAGGTGAACATACTTGCAGTTATGCTAAATCTAAATAAATTAAAATATTAAAGTACTTTTCATCCCGAGGAAATAAGTATATAGTGGGATTTTTAATCCAGAAAAACATTCTCACGCGAGCAAAGCCACGAGCAAAAGCTAGTTCTATTAAATAACACTAGCTTTTGCTCGCTTTGTGCACGTTTAAGAGTTTTCTGAGATAAAAGTTCCACTATATATTTTCCCGGGATAGTAGCCTATAACCTTCCCAGGTTCTTAAACTATCTCTATACCCAATTTCATAAAAATCCGTTCAGTAGATTTTGAGAAAATCAATCACATACAAACAGACAGCTATTGGGGAATTTGTTTTATAATATTTATAGATGTACAGGTTGAACGTGCCAAACACACTATTAATTATACAACGATTTCTAGACACAAAAATATTCTGTTCGTCAAAATCACTCGTTAGTCGCAATCACCATGTTGGCATAAAACTCAAACTAATGAAGCATATCTTCACGGTCAAACAGACGGTTACAAAGCAGATAACAAACGTTGCTCAATGCCGCGTCGAATCCACGACCGCGACGAATTCAAATGGTTCAAGATGGAAGTATTTTAAATAAAAATCCCATCATCCCACTGTGTGAATATGTATGTATGTTTGTTCGTTACTCATACGGCATAGCAATTGAATAATTTAGATGAAATTAGGAACACAGCATTCTTTAGCAATGACAGTCTAGTTGGGTGTGGAATGGGCTGCCGAGACAAATGTCCGCAGGTTCAAAACCCAAGGGCACACAAATATTATTATTATTTAAAAAAAATCGATTTAGTCTCAGTATGCAGCAATAACGCCGATACAATATTTTTTAAAACCGAACAGAATAACGTACATAACAATCAAACCAAGGACTACTCGGTTCACGGCGAAAGAACAACCATCAGTCTACACAAGTGAAGCCAGTTCTCCTTTGCCTAACTTCATACCTATGTGGAATCGGATAATTCGCATTTTCCGACCAATTAAAGTAAGGCTAGATATGTCCCACGTAAGTACGCAACGTGCATGCAATGTATCATGTACTGTAGATTATACCTTAAACTGCTTTTGAAAAAAGCAACATTCTTCTCTGGTGACACCTTGTTTCCAAAGTAGTAGAGTTAATATTGACGGGATCTAAATAATGTATAACATTTTACGAGTTCAAATAAATCATTTCATTACGTGGAATCTAGATATTTTTTAATTATTAGTCGTATGGAATCCACTGCTAAACATAGGCTCCCCTAAAAAATTTCAAACGGAATTGTCAAAAGCGGCCTGAATTCCGCGTATTCCCGGGACATTTATAAAGTTACTAGTTGACCCGACAGACGTCCCGTCTTAACTATGAATTTGCAGCGCGCATTCTGTAAATCGTTGACAGTTATTTCAAACAATTGACAGTTATATCTTATTTTCTCTAATTTTCCGCGTAATTTTTTGAATTTATTTCTTTCATAAGAACCTTCTCCTGATAATAACAAACAAAACAAAAAAAATTGTGAAATCGGTCCAGCCTTTCAGGCGTGATGGCGTGACCAAGGGAAATAGGGATTCATTTTTATATATATACAGATTTTTACCAACTCGTATAATATATTTCGCAACCTAGCTTCGAATTTACTTTAGAAGTTACTAATATACATCCGATCAGCTGATACCGATACTTATATTATAAATGGCGGGTAACTTTACCGACCATCGTTACAAAATACGCGACAGTTTCCCCATTTACATCTGTGCGATATAAAAGCAATGAATCACTATTTAGAAGTATATTTGGAATATCCCTATCATGTGCTATTCTAATATTACTATTACTTGATATCGAACTGTTTAAAAAAAAAGTCATCTTTGTGTTCAAATATTTTACATCGTTTTTATTATAAATATGTTTTCTTTTTTTTATTATTTTTATGTAGTTATAAAGAATCGTAGCAGTTCAACGGAACTTAATACTATATTACGATATTTATCAAATAATTTGACCCTCTTATCGCTAAACTAAAACGGGTCATTAGAACACTAAAATCGCGAGATATCGCTTAGCAAATCTATAAGCTCACGACTCAACTTGCAAGACTATTAAAGTCATGAATCATAAAGCCATTGCTAGAAAAAAAATTAAAGATAAAAAATATAAAGATATTCTTACCCGGATAACAACATAGTTCACGTAATGACGCCGTACAAAACCATTAATTATAAAATAGAATATATAACACACAATTAAATTGTGAACGAAAAACCGTTAATTTTTAAAATTACGAGGTACAAGTGTATCACCGTGTCGCCGGTTGTGCCTTCCGTTGCAATGAGCGTTTCAAATCTCGACTGACGAACGTTACGTATTTGTAATATGAGGGTAGTTGTGAGAAATTCTCTATGAATTTGCACTTACGTTCTGTTTTTGCATATTATTTTGTTTTACATGTCCTATTTTTTATAGTTTTTAAATAATTTCTATGCATTGTTTTTTCAAATATGTAGTTTACGATCATATATTCGTTTTGTGCTGCATTACTTGCGCAGATTTTTTTGTAAATACAAGTCGTATTTATATGTTTTTATGTTATAGTTTTTTTTTTATATTTTTTTATTATTGACTCCATACAAAAAGGTTTTCTTTCCGTTTAAAATGAGTATTATTATAAAATAAGAGATATTGTTGTATAAATGGTTTTGTTCCGCATTTTTTATTTTCACACGGATTCAAGTCATTATAAACTTTTTTTAAGAATCAGTTTTTACTTTTTTTACGCTACGTTGACGCCGTCTTGACATCTATTAAACTTTCACTCGTGACACGTAGATTTTGTTAATAATCTAAATTTGCATTTCATTATATATGTATATTTAATGTTTTTTTTTCTGGAAACCATGTAAGAACAAATGTGCTATGTGTTTTATTAAGATTTGTAAAAACATGTTTCATTAATATCATTTTACTAGGTGTGGCTCTCGGCTTCGCCCACGTTAAAAGGCTTTCTCGCATTAGTCCCTAAAACACTGTTCGTTGCCGGCGCGAGCTATTTAAAAAATTGGATTAAAAATTCTACTGTGCCCGTGGAAGCGAATTACCGGGATAAAAAACCTATGTGTTAATCCTGGACATGGTCTATCCGTGTGCTAAATTTCATCCAAATTCGTTCGATTGTTTCTACATTTAGTTCTAACATACAAATATTTTCACAAACTTTCGCCTTTAAATACAAGCAGCAATCCATACGTCCGTTATATTAAGCAGAGTGTTAGGAGACACGTTTTACGTACACGGGGAACAACAGGGAGACTGAATCACCTCTTCCCTGAAGGTATCAGGGCGGGTGGTCAATAAACCCGAGCAAAAAAGCTCGAGTCAGAGAAAACTTTGAAAGTTGAAGTAAGAAGATAACTACGAAAAAGCCGTGCAATAAATCGCTTAGCAATAATACAAATAATACTGTTTTTACTATCTCTACAATCGCTTATTGTTAATTTTATACAGATTCTTATAGACATAGTCAAAAGCACTATTTTGGTATGTTATATAAAATGTGGAGTGAATGAATCATGATTAATCAATTCTAATTATGTCGCAACATTATTAAGAATATTGTATTTTACAGGATTTGGTAGTGTTTTTGTGATGTCATGATGTGACTGAAGGCACGGATGATCAGATGTGATATTGTTTAATTTGTGACTTAATAAAAAGAAGATTTGAATCATAAATTGGACGCGAAAACGAATATTTTCTAAAATTCTACAGTAGACTGGTAGCAGGATATTTATATCGGGATAGCGACCACCGTACACAAGTTAAAACCCGCCATAGTGACCTACGTAAGTGTGTCGCGTTCCGGGATCAGTCTGTTTATATCCGGTTTCAAACAGGTTGGCATAATTGTGTGGATTGGCGAGGGATATCATCCATTGTTAGTCGGCACTCGTATCTGGGTCTGGGTCCAATGGGCCTAGCCAAATAACTATATTAATGTAGTTGGCTACATCAGGTGCAGTGTGGGTACTTTGCTGTGCCCATTTAAAATAGGTAGTGACATGATTGTGTTCTAGTATGGATGATTAACTCTTCAGTGTAGTCATTTGTTTGCTTATTTTCAATAGCCAATAAGAAACTACAGACAAATCACATTATACTAATTTTCTTGCCTATTTATTATTTATTGTTTTGTGATAATAAAAACATCACTTTAATTTTTTTTTGTTCTTTTTATTATTATTATAGCTCCCAGTTACTTCCTCGCAATTTATTTATTTTGTAACATTGAAAAAACCTTGTTTAATTCTTTTTTGTGTAACTATAATTATGTCTTACTTACTGGCACCCTTGCTGGTATGTATGGGCTTGCTTTTTTTTTAATTTTTCCTACTTCCTCTTGTTGGTAGATGTACACAAACCACAGTATAATTTGTAAGGCCGTGGCCCCGGTTACCTGGAGGCGTGGTCGGGCGTGGGGAAGCGCAGCAGCGCGGTGGGCGGGTGCACGCGCAGCACCTTGCCGCCGCAGTTGTCGGCCAGGCGGCGCAGGCGGCGCGACACGCGCTCGGCCGGCTGCTCGCGCGGCAGGTTGCACACCTCCAGCTCGCACGGCGACCGCGCCTCCGCCCGACCGCCCTCCGTCTGCGCAACCACTCGCGTCAACGACCAGCACTGCCTCAGGGGCCTTATTCTCTATCCCGCACGTTATTTTAACAGTGCATAACAAGCATGTAACACAACGCGCCATGTTTAGGACTATAGAAATTTGGCTCAAAGAATACCATTCCACGCACATTTCTCGAAGATAACATGACACGGCCGCGTTACGCGTTTACACTATTATACAGAATAAGGGCCCACCACTCCCTCAGGTGCAAGCTTGGTATAGCTACAATCCTACCCCCTTATTCATAGACGTTTTTTATTTAAGGACGGAGTAAAGCTACACACTGCGAAGACTGCCATGCCGTCAGCATTGAGAAACAGACTTGTTATCACAGCTTTACTGCGTCCTTAGATAAAAAACGTCTATGAATAAGGGGGTATACTCTAACCGCCGTTTTCAATGATCCCAATAGCTTTTTTCAATCTATCACGGAAATAGACAAGTGAGAACATAGTTTTTGACATGACATATTATTTATTTTATTTAATAGATTCTCGAAACCCTAAGATGATAAAATCTGAAATCATTTACTGAAAACGGCTGTAAATAACAAGTCTCCTGTCTACGAATCTAAATAGATGATGTCAACTTTTTTTTCTGCCGTCAAATTAGTATTCAAACGCTGTTTTGATTTGAGTATTGTAACATGTAATTTTAAAAAATATATTATATTACTACTGTTTAAATTTAAACCTATTAAAGAAGAACTTGTCAGTCTCGAATTTCTTTTTGTAATTTTCTCAATTGCATATTATATTACCTTCGTTTTCCTGGGCACATCGACTGTCAGTTCGTTATAACAGTAGTGAGAGGACGCGCAAGCAATGAGAGCTGGTGACGTTTTTCTCTGATGCACCAATATCACTTCCATGTTCTTCCTAATAAATTAATATTTACCATCAACAACAAAATATACTATGTACCATAAATATTTCTAAGGGAGAATATAAAAAAAAAACAAAAAGGCATAGAGAACCTGACAACCTTCACCGATCCATTCTCAACATAAAAAAAGTCCATACCTGTGTCTGAAATCGGACAGATCGGCGGCAAAGTTGATATCACCGGATATGAGCAGGAGAGACGCGGGCGCCGGGTGCAGCTCGCCGAACCGTCGCATGCACTGCCTCAGCTTCTCATCCGCAGCGTTCTTTTGGGTGCCGCACACGTGTATCAGGCTCACCTGTACAATATTCATAAAAGTGTTTGTTTCAAACAGGCCGGCATAATTGTCAACTGGCTATCTCTAACAATTTCTCGTCAGTTAACAACCTATAGCATATATAGGTTCTACTTCTTTAGTTATTGAAAGGTACAGTGAAGACACTTTCTGTACCCATTTAAATAAGATAAAAATGTTGTGCCTATACTTATAAAAAAAATTGAATCGGTAAAATGTTAAACATAATTTAGATTCACCTAAGTTTTACTCTGCCACTAGTTCGGACAGCAGTTTCTATGGACAAGAAATTCTAGTGTTGCTCTATTAAAATTCAGTTCAAAGATCAATGGTATTAAATTGGTACTGTATATAGCAGTATAAACAATACAAGTGAAGTAGGTACCACAGTGTCTCTTTCTTCCATTAAACACCGATTTGCATGAGCTGATGTGTTCAGGTATGAAGGACATTACAGCCAGTACTATACGGCATTGAGACTTAATTCTATAAAGTAAATATTAAATAATAAACCAACACCTTATACCTATAACATCGTTTGGAATAAAAAGCAAAAAGAATCACGACCGGAATTCAAAAACGAAGTATTTTTTTATTGTATGGGTGTTTCATAAAATAAGGAAAATAAGATAAATAAATTTATTCATGTCACATTTTCCTGCTACATTATTTTGAATACAACACAATGAATATTAAATTTCTAGAGAAACAATCTGCGCAATTTCATATTTACTTCTATTATAAATATGCCACTGTAATGGCCCATGTTTGTCGCATTCCAGGATTAGTCTGTGTATATCTAGATACACAAAGGCCGGCATAATTGTGTCGATTGCCGACTGGTAAACATTTCTCGTTGTTTTACATTCTATTCCTACTGCACTTACCATCAGGTGCAGTGGATTTACTTTGCCTGTATAATACATCTTATTAATTAAATAATCTCACCTGAGCATCGTTAAGCTCCTGCAGCCTGCTGGCCGACTCCTTGCGCACATCGCAGACAACAACAAAGTCTGCCTCCCTGCGGCCCGTGAGGAACTTGCTGCGGATTGCCGCCACCACATCTATTGCTGAACAATCTCGAGGTACCTACACAAAAGCAAATGTAGGACTTAGTTACAATTTATAAAATATTATCAGGTTTTACGTTTTATTCTTTTTCATTTTAGTAATTTTAGAATTGTATCTTAAACACCTATTAGAGAATGGTTCAAACTTTTTTGTCTATATGTGCGTGACAAAATGACCGCACTACACCTGATGGTAATAGAGTGGGTCCAAAAAAGAAATTGGCTGTCGAAAGACAATTACCCCTCGGCAGTCGACATAATTATGCCAGTCTGTTGGGACCAGATGCCGACAATGCCAACAATCTTCAATATATTACATGAGCAACTTGTTTTTTATTATTGTTTTTGTAATACATACTTATGTGCTACTATGGCAGGTTTTAAAACCTTATGTACAGTGGTTGGTATCCAGGTAGATATAAAATATATCCTTCCAACCAATTATGTAAGGCTTCCATATCAATTTCCATACCACAATGATCAATGTACAATGGATTATTTACATTATATGTAGGTATCTAACCAGCAGCCCACCTGACTTTGTATACAAACTAAAAAGCCTTTCAAAGTCGCCCAACTTCTAAAATTTCACTGTAGTAAACAAACTTTACCCATATTCATTTGAGCCGTATGCTTATAATATAAGAATAAAATAATTTGGTTCATTGGGAATACTATTTTGTTGAAATAAAGAAAATGTTTATAAGGTTAAATACAGCTGAAAATGCAATATAAAAGTAAATATTGTGAATATAAATTTAAAATTTCCTTAAGTTGAGTTGTATAATATGCATATAGGAATGTTATAATTACAGCGTATAAACTTTTAAAATATATTTGTGCCACATTTTTAAACTTACTTGACAATTCTCAATATCCCAGAATATGCCCAAAGGCACATTTACAGACCTCGGCTTGAGGTGTCTGAATCGTGACCTCACCCTTACTCTCTCAAGAGAAACGGATCCATCATCCCTGCTGATGCTGCCCATTTCATCTGATGAATCATCCTCTGCATCTATGTAACAATGAAATGTATGTTCATGAATGTTCTTTGGTATATAATATTGATTTAAAGGTTATGGTGCATGGTAATGAATTTTTAAGTTTCATTGTATTTATTGTAATTATTTATGTTAAGGACAATGGGACTACATGTCAGACCATGGATAACTAGAACAAGAAAGGGACAGGAACAGAAAATGGAAATGCAAATTACGGTCTACTAACTATGTAAATATTAGCTATGATCATGTAAAATTTATATTATATATTTTTATATTTTATGGAATGGTCTTTGTTTTGCTGTAATCAGATATAAAAGAGTACTGATCCAATAAAAGATAAATTATAAATAATAAAATCTATGAAGCTGATGGACAAAATAAACAAATATGTTATTAAAATATTGTCACACTTTATGCAATTCTTTCACTCATGTGTTCTATTTTCCTTGTAAATAAATGCATACTTGTAATTTATTTTATACAAAACTAGTGTTTCATGTAACTTGACTCTTGATAATATATTTATGGCTTTGTAAATAGTTTTGCTAATTGTGTGTGCACAATATGACTAAGCCTCCAGGTCGAATCACAAATTAATCAAAGAGATATACACTTTATCTGCCCAATAAAAGGCTGGTGCCTGGACTTTGTTTCCTATATGGCAAAAGACTCAAACCCATCACATTATGGGATGAAGTACACATAGCACAGTGTGTGCACTAATTACATATCTGCCTATACCACCAGGGATACAAGCTTGAAGTGTGTTTTGTTCACTAAGCTTGTGTTCTTATGAGTTGTGATGGAATTGTCCCACTTGTACTTACAAAAATATCAAACCTATGATAAAATATTCAGTAAAGTTGAACTACAATTTGATAATGTTGCAGTTATGTAAAGTAATGCTAAATAAATGCTAAATATTGTGATTTGTAAATATATATTATAAAATACGTATTAATTGATACCAATGGCGAAGGGTCCATATTAAGATTCTTCGGGGCTTTGCTTTCGTAATTATAAAATCTGGAATATCATTAGAACGATTTCAAGACCACATTTATGCATATTATTAGAACCTATAAGTTGTGTCAGACTCCCTTTCAGAAATTTGATCCTTCACCACTGCTATGACACCATTGCAATAGGGGACCGGACTCATTTTTGTTCTTGATTATTATCAAATATTTACGTTATATAAATGATAACACAGAAAGAATTATATAAATCCGGTAAAAAATCAACAAGTTATAAGTCTTTCAATTTCGGTAGAAGGGGTAAGTAATAAAAAAACAGAAAAGAGGCGCAATACCCACGTGTGACGTCATCGGGCATTACGACGCGTGCGAAAGAAAGGGATGAAGCGATATTCCCACTTCGCACCCACTTCGGCACATAGTAATATTTGAAATATGTATTACTGGCTCATTTTTTAACCAATTTTAATGCAGTTTTCGCAGGAGGGTTTCTTTTTCGTATTATTAATCATTACATATAGAATAATGTACAAAATCAAACACAGGATGGTCCCCTATTATTGCATATTAGCAAAATAACTGTGTTGTACATAAAAACTATGTAACATATGGACGGTTGTTATATGACACATGTGTGCAATAGATTCACTTATGCAATAACAATTTGACACCTTATATACATAAAAGCTGAATTTGGTATTCCAATATTTTTGTTTAACAACATCTCTGTTTACAGTTGTATCAATATGAAATAAAGTATATATATATTTACTCATACAAAAACTTGCTTATCATTCTGGAGGAAAATATGATGCTGTTAAAAAGATAAAAAAAACGAATCAACAAGTTTATCTTTATTTTTTTACTATATTTTATTATGTTGATTCATAATGATTTCAGAATGAATAATATAATGGGGAAATTTGTGATGATGTCTGTATATGCAAAAGTTATGAAATATTGTGTGTATTTGTATGAGATTTAGCAATTGGAGTCTTGACATAACTTAAGTTTTTTATGGCAGAAAATTGTGAAAAGAGAATTTTTTGTAACAAAATTTTATCAACAGGCAGAGCCATGAGCAAAGACTAGTATTGAATGCGGAAGCCCTAGATTTGATTCCTACTTTGGACAACCCATTGTGTTTTATAACTCCATAATATTGATTTTGTGTTTTTCAATTTAATATATAGAATCAATGTCATTTTCACAAAAAAACAAATACCATCAGTCAGTATCATAGATTTGGGTACCTACAATACATTTACCCTGACCACTAACGTAAAACAAACGCGAATGCGTGTAATATGAATGAAATATACTGTTGTTTATTAAGTTCGTACTATATTTACCAACTTTGATATGGCGATCAGTAAATATACTCGAGTACAACATTACGTTACGAAATAACCACGAACTGATAACGATATCTGTCAGCAAAATCATACGATCAGAAGTCATTTATAAAATAAAACCATGTTGAATTGGGGTGTTTGTCACACTCACCTGTGATCCACATCCGAGGGGGCAGTGGAATTTTCATCCCGGGACTCGATACGTTGCTAACGAGACCTTGAGCTGAATGACTCCTCGCGCCTGTTTCATACCACAAAGCCTCACAATCCACCGCTTCACTGAACAGTTTAGAATACGACATGGTATACGCAATTTGTGACAAAAAAAGTAGACTAACATATGTTGGTAAAAACAAAGAAAAAAGTGGGCTATTAAAAATAGTCACAACACGTATCACACACACTTAAACTAATAAAACTTAACTAATCTACATAGAAATACTTAAATCTTTTTCAGATTTGCGTCATAAAACAAAATAATCTTATACAAAACGTAAATTTATTTACTCAACATCGGCTACGCCATACTTATCGGACATATTGAAAACGTTCCGTTCCAATAAACAGAGACAACCCATAAATGTCACAAATTGAGTTTGTTTAGCATGATTTGTAATCTATGGTTTAGTTTATGGTGCGAAAAAGTTAATTTTTTCAATACACGAATTATAATTTAATTTTCATTTTAAAATAATGCCTAAGACACTCATGCTAGGCTAGAGTTATTTCTGTCATATTTTATAGAATTAAGACAAAAAATATCTGGAAAAAAGAGCTCAAAATGTATAGTTCTCTATGTTTGGTTGCCTAAAAGTATTTTGCTGATTCAGTACTTCTAAAAATGTGATATTGCAAAGAAACAAGAATATATTTTTGTGAGTTGTTGAAAAGAGAAAAGTGTAATTGTTTTATGCTGTAAAAAATGAAATAAATATTTCCATCGACAAAAGACGTCAATGACTCGATGAATCGTCAAACTTTTTAGCTGTCATGAAATTTGTCAAATAATCTGTCAAAAGCAGGTCAAAAGTACCGTGAGTTTGCATTTGTGCATTTATAACACTGTTTATTGTGTTTTCAGTATAACAAACTGCTATCTTCTATTCTGCAATAACTAAAATGTAAGTAATCTCATTATATGAACACTAAATATCATTACATCAGCAACTTAATTATGGCTTATTTCTTTCAGTTACTAAAATGACTACTAATGGAGATATCGGCGGTCTTGACGCCAGTGGGAAGATCGTAAAAATGGAAGTAAGTGTATTCTAATGCTTATATTTCAATCCTATATGGAAATGTTAAACTTAAACACGTTTATGACAAGTAATGTTTCGAAAGTGAACTTTTAAAATATCCAAAAGTTTCAAGCATGTTTTCCGTCTTTAGGTGGACTATAGCACCACATGTGATGAGAAGATTCCTATGTGGAAATCATGGGCTGCTAAGGGACGAGTGCAGGAAGCCATTGATCAGCTTCTGGCGCTTGAAAAACAAACCAGAACTGTAAGTTATTATTGAATGTATATGGAAATATGATTCAAATATGGAGTGGTATACTGCTTATTGTAACGAAAAGAGTATGATGTCTCGGTCACTCGCGAAGCCTCCCCAACGCCACAGTCAATGTGTTACCACTGGTGTTCAGTCGCAGAGACCACATTCAAATTATTATTTTAAATTCCACATCTATGGTATTTAATTAAAATAAAAATGAATAAAATAGTTGTTATTACTAAATTTTATTTGAGAGCCTCAAATACGAAATGAACTACAATCAAAAGTAACTATGCTAATTTAAAATTTTGCTAACAACCTAATCATAGTCTATGGTATTTTAAGTTTTGAATACAGATGTACTTGGTAAATTGTCATTTACTGGTAGGATATACAGGGTCATTTTGACATTGTGTTACTAAATGAAACCACATACTTATCTACTTAGAAATAACACTTTACAATAAGTAAGTTGAGCCGTTGATGTAAAATAAAATGTGTAAGTTTCAAACAAAATAAATATGAATAAAAACTAAAGTAATTTTAATTTTACACACCCTAAAACTACTACTACTACTCTAAGAGAATTCATTGCAATGGGAAAATCATACTTTCACTCAGAAATACACTTACGCATATGTTATTTTCGCATTTAACTACAAAAGTATAAAAAAACAGGATTTTTGGTGAAAATAATAGTTATTCATGGATGATTTTTGGCACAATGTCAGCAAAGGTGAAGGTGAGTATGAGGTTTCATTTAGTAACGCAATGTCAAAATGACCCTGTAGAAATAAATCCAGATCAAAAAAGTGAAAAGTATAGTAAGGAGAGATGGCCATATCTGATCAGAGGGAGATGGCTAAATGGAATAAGCATTCAACAAAGTGATGTGAAATCTTAAATATTTAATTGGGATATGCTAAAATAGCTTGGTTCAATTGGGATAGTATTATGTCATAAAAATTTTGGTTGTGGTGCCATTTGTTATAGTTCATATATTGAATAAGATTTCCATACCTTAGTAACTTTCCCTGTTCTCTATTAATTTCCATTTAGGCTGGAAACACATGATATTTATGAAGCTTATTCAATCTATGAAGTGTCCAGAAATATATTTAAAGACAAGTACCCTCCAAATAGTTGTTTTATAAACTAACTATTACTTGGTGCTATGGCCATATTACCCAGGCAGATCCCTAAGAAAAGGCCAACAATAACTTGAAAAAAAGAAATGCACATTATAAACCATATTCTATTATAATAGTTTTGTTTTCTTATTTTCTGAGAGTTTTAATGTTCACAATTTAATTCAATATTGATCTTTGTTAATTAATTATTATAGTTTCAATTTCATTGCCTTCCAAAAAGCTATGGCCATCACTCTCTAACTTACCTTTATTGTGACCTTTTACCACTAGTTATTAAGCATATTATCATTATTGAACACCTGTTTTTTCTTATCATGCAGGGAGCTGACATGGCATCCACCGCTCGTATCTTAGTGACGGTGGTTCAAATTTGTTACGAGGCTAAGAATTGGTCAGCCCTGAATGATCACATTGTACTACTGTCTAAAAGAAGGTACTGCTTTTAAAATATAAATCTTATTGCTTTAATATTAAATTTGTTTTCTTTTGTTATACAAATTATCGTGATAATTTTTTTATTTTCATATTAATTCAAGATTCACATATGGTTATACAATATATATTTACTTTTATCACTGAGTTATGAATAGGAAAATAATATTATAATTATTAGAATAATAATAATATTTACTTTACCAGATCACAACTAAAACAAGCGGTAGTCAAAATGGTGCAAGAATGCTACACCTATGTCGACAAAACACCAGACAAAGAAACAAAAATTAAACTTATTGAGACATTAAGATCGATAACCGAAGGCAAAATCTATGTAGAGGTTGAACGAGCTAGACTCACGCACATCCTGGCCAAGATTAGGGAAGAGGAAGGTGACGTGAATGAGGCTGCTAAGATCATCCAGGAGTTGCAAGTGGAGACATACGGTTCCATGGATAAGAGAGAGAAAGTGGAGCTGATATTGGAGCAGATGAGGCTCTGTTTGGCGATAAAGGATTATATCCGTACGCATATTATTTCTAAGAAGATCAATACCAAGTTCTTTGAAGAGGAGAACACTCAGGTAAGGAGATAAAATAATAATATACATACTTCGATCTTTCAACTAGATTGTAATAAAATTTTCATTTCATTTAGTAAAACAGCAATGTCCAGCCTTTGTGATCTTATTTTATTGAAATTGGCTTCAAAATTACCTATTAGACTACCAAAAAACCTAGCTCTTGGTTCATTGTCTCAAGTACACAATAATCTCTTGTTTTAAGGAGCTAAAAGACAAATACTACCGCATAATGATAGCTGTAGACCAGCACAATGCCGCGTATCTCTCTGTGTGTCGTCACTTCCGTGCGCTGGGCTCGGCGGCCGGCCCTGACGCGCTCATCGGCAGCGTGGTGTTCCTCATACTGGCTCCATATGACAACGAGCAGTCGGACCTCACGCATCGGCTTAATGAGGACAAGGAGTTGGATAAACTGCCTGACTACAAGTAAGTTATAATTTTGTTGATAGACAAAATATACTAACTACTAAGTAATGTTGAGGGATGTGTAAGACAGTGTAATTGTAAATCAAATCAACCATTATTAAATTGCAAGCAAAATATAAAGTAAATTGCTGGTGGTAGGATATATAATATCCGCCTGTATATTGACCAACCTATAAGATTTTTAAACCCGCCATATTGGCCTACGTAAGCATGTCGCGTTCCGGGATCAGCCTGTGTATATCCGGTTTCGACAGACCGTCATAATTGAGTCGACTGTCGGAGGTAATCATTTGTCGTCAGTCTACATTCTATTGGACCCAACTCCATTTACCATTGGGTGTAGTCAGTTTTTTTTTTTATTTATTTTAAAAATAATATCTGGTAACCATATAGAACTGTAATGTTATTGTGATTTGTAGGCAGTTGCTCGGCATGTTCATAAATCCGGAGATCATCAGATGGAATGTGCTATGCTCTACATACGAGAAGATGCTCCGTGGCACACCTTACTTCGATCCATCAGACGAAAAGGGGCTGGAGCGTTGGAACGACCTTAAAAACAGGGTTGTGGAACACGTAAGTCATAAATATTTATTGCAGTTAAAACACAACTCAATATTTTAATATAGTTATATTTAAAAAATCACATAAAATTCCTATTTGAAATGCCATTTTGACAAATGACTACGCATACGAGAATCTTAGCTTAGCTCAAGTTGGATCAAAGTTTTATTTTGACATATTTTTGATCTCATCTCTTATTTCCGATACTTTTTGTTGAGCAATGTGTAAGATGTATTGTATTATCGGCAGAACATCCGCATAATGTCGATGTACTACACGCGCATCACGCTGCAGCGCATGAGCTCGCTGCTGGGGCTGAGCGAGCCGGAGACGGAGGAGGCGCTGAGCGCGCTGGTGGTGAGCGGCGTCGTGCGCGCCAAGATCGACCGCCCCGCCGGCGTCGTGCACTTCAGGTACTTCTACGCTGTACTGCGCGCGCTGCACGTAGTTAACGCCGTCATAAGCGCCTTACATATACTTTAAGCGACTTATATGTGTACTTCTATCGGCTTATATACTTCACGCGTATATTTCGGTCTAGTTATATACTTCAGCCGCTTTATATTTTACCGGCGACTTATAACTTGCAGCATCTCATACACTTCCAGCGCTTTATTTCTTCCATCTTCTTATACATTTCCGACGTCTTATAAAATCTGACACATAATATGCGTCTGGTGCCTTATATGCGTACTTTCGGTGCCTTATATACTTTCTACACATTATGTACTTCCTTTTAGGGTCTTATATACTTCCAGCGCCTTATATGTTCAATCACCTTATATAATTCCGGTGTCTAATATAATTTTGACACCTTATATGCTTCCGGTGCCTTATATGCCTACTGTCGGCGCTTTTATGTTTCCAATGCTTTATGTGTATACTTTTTACGTCTTACATACTTTAGCGCTTTATGCTAGCATCTTATGTATTTTAAAACACCTTACATACCTCATAGGCCTTATACAGAGTTATCTCATCGAAAAAATGTCCTAGCCACATTAAATTACAAGTAACATTTTAACAGCCTTACATGACTAATACTCTCTATACAGAGCTATCTTGTCAAGAGAATGCCGTCCTACCCACTATACATTACAAGTACAATTTTTCAACTCGAATAAAATATTTTTTACGCTGTTTATGTCACATAAATATAATGCTAATTTATTTTTTCTATTTCAGTCTAAACATGGACGCGTCAGACCGTCTCAACGAATGGTCAAATAACCTCAACACTTTGATGCAACTCGTGAACAAGACCACACATCTTATCAACAAAGAGGAATGCGTCCACAAACATCTTCTAGCCACTTCTGAATGAGTACACTAAATATTGGCGATGGAGTAGACGCTATCCGGATAGATAGTTTTAGATCGACCAGAAATAAGCCAATTCAAAAAGGATTTTGTGAGTGTTTCGATCAACCTTTGTTCTGATTAGTCGATTTGATCTACGAATCGTTTATTAAGGGCGATGGCAGATAAATATTTCTCTAAAACAGTGGTATTTATCATCTACCGCAGGTTGTCTACTGCTGAACATGGGTCTCCCCCGGTGGTTAAACCTGTTCGAAAATGATATAGTCTAAAGACTATAATAGGAATTCTCGCTATCATGCCTTTAAAAGTATTTAATAGATAAATCCCAACATCTGTCTTCTACTATCGCCAATGTTAAAATAGCCTTAAATATAATAAATAAATTGTATTAAGTTCTTTACAACGTCTTTTATTTTACTAAGTATTTTCCTGTATATGTATTAATTAGCGTTAAAATTTTGATAAAGTGATTGGTATTGAATTTAATGTATATTTTTTTTTATTGAACAAACATTTTTATTATATCCCACGTTTATAAATCATCCATTAAGAATGACATTACCATCATAGTATTTCACTAATCTGATTTCTAAGTAAAAACAAGAAACTAAACGATTAATATTTTTTTTTTTATATTTGCGATCTGAATTTTTAGCCTTTTTTTGTTTTGTGTTTGCTATTGTTACTTGGCATTGGCAAAATTATCCATAAATAAACAAGACATCTACTCTACTGCTGCTGGGGATCGAACCCAAAACTTTAGCACTACAATCGTATCATAATACAACTACGCCATCGAGGTAGTCTAGATGGAATCAATACTAAAATATTCATTTTTAGGATGCACCATCGGTCTACTAGTAATAAAAGAGTAAGGTGACCAATAAATTGCCAACCCTGTGGGATATGTGTAAAGCTTTAGGTAAGTATTTTGTAAGCCGCCATCACAAATGAAGCCGATGAGATGCATTCGTAAAATATTTATAACAATAAAGAAATATGTTATGTACAGCGATATGTTAGTTATGACATAGTAACGTCGAAAAGTACCAAGGAGTTAAAAGCTATAAATAACGATTAAGTTTAATTTAATCAACAGTAGACGTACTATCTAAATAGATAAGATACTAAGTGTAGTGACCTGAGTTGAAATAATTATCAAACATTCACAATTTGGCGGTACAAGGAACACGTTTTGGACCCTTTAAAATGTTAACTATATTACTACCTTTTTTAATACCAGCTGGTCTGGTAATAGTATTCAAAATTATGAATAGAAAGCCAAAGCCTAGTATTTTTGGGATTTACAAACAGCAAGACACATTTTATTGGTTAAAATTTATAGTAATGTACACATTTTTGAAGACACGGCAGGTAAGTTGAACAATAAAATAATATATAATTTAATGAAAATTCAGCATGTTACCATTTTGACATATTATAAATTTTACTTATGCGCGGCAATACTTAGTCATATTGCTATATTGAAAAAAAAAGCAATAATCCAGTTAATCATTTAATCTTCGGTCTTATTTTCTTATTAATGTCCATTTTCATTATAATGTTGATTGATAATGTAATTATAGCCGGAACTGATCCGCGTACATGTGGCCTTGGCTCCTGGAAGTGTAGGGGTCAATTCAGATAGACGAATATTTGCGACACGAGAATATTTATATTAATTGAAAGAAAAACATAATATTTTTCCATCGCTTTATAGATTTATAGCAGTTGCGACTTTGATATCTTTTTAAGTTTCTATGCGTTAGTAATATTGTCAATATAAGTTAAGTTTCTACATAGCACGTAGGTATTAATGCATTGAAATTTAGGATTGTCGAAACATATGTCGCAGGCTTGACCCACTCCCTAGAACAAACATTTCTCGTTCGTCATTTATTACTAAGGTAGGTAGGTATTCTTAAAGAAAGGTATTATTATTTTCCGCTTACAAAAACAGTGAAGCTTTGAATTTTTTTTTACAATTTCTAGCTAATGTTTAGTTTATCCAACCCTCAGTAAACCAGCGTGGTAGGCTCTACTAATAGCTCCGTGTTAGCAATACAATAATACGCAACTAAGTAGTAATGTTCTATTTTAGTTAATTACCTATCTAAAACGGCTTTATGCGGTAGAAGTCGGTAAAAGCAGCGACGGTGTTACCCACATACATAAGGATGACGAAGTGCTCGAAAGAAAATATTATTTGGAGACATCAACGGTGAGTATTATACATCTGACTATTATCTTTGTAAAGTATTAAGACATTAAACCCGTATAAAGTTGGTGCGATTGTAAAGATAACTTTACAATGGTTTTATAACCGAAATCATGTGTTGTACCTTGATATTGATTTACTTTATATTAAAATATATAAATATAAAATTATTCAATAAAAATGTCATGAATTATTTTGTTATTAAAAAATATATATTATCCGCTTGGAAATTGTTTTAGTCCATCGATGCTGTATACTTCAACGGTATGTCGAAGGACAACGATGCTCTCGTGTGCGGAGTCGCACGGAGAAAGGACAATATTTGTGAGGCTTTCCTGTACTTGAAGGTGCGTATAGACATTCTAACCGATCATAGTAGATGATCAGTTGGACTCCCTCTAGTTAAATCCCACCCATAAACAAAATACATTCTGGGGTCTTTGTGAAATAGGTAGACATTCGGAGAGGATGTAGCTCGTCAATTAAATATTAAACTTGCTGACAGTACGAATTCTAATTTTGCCTCGTAATTAGGCGCTTTATATCATAAACAAAATAAAAGCTACACACACAAACACACAAACGCACACTCACAAAGAGTGATATATAGTTTAATCTTTAAGTAATGAAATATACCATTAAAAAATCTATTACCACTAGCGAAATCTTTGTATGTTACTTCTCTGTATGTGCCTATCTAAAAAAGGAAAAAGTGTGATGTTATATATCCCATAGATCAATGGAGAAGACCTGTTACTCATGCCATCAATGCCGGACACGCGTTTGGAGCAATCTCTCACTGAAGCGGGCGAATACCACGTGCAAGGCATCAAGATCACCAACTTCATACCCATGAGGACTTGGCAGCTGTGTTATAATGGCGAAATGAAGTAAGCACAAAGTCATTGATTTTTCATCCTTCATCATCATCAGCCCTTTGCAGTCCACTGCTGGACATTTTCACCCTTATTCCTTTCCTATTAGGTCGGTGGCGGGTTCAATATTTTAGTTTAGTTTGTTAAACGAGCGAGAGGATTATTTCATAAGCGAGCAAGCACTAGGTTAACGGCTGATTTCAATAAACAATCCAAATCGTATACCGATACTGAGGATAAATAAGTGTATAACTCTAAATAAGTATTTTGTAAGTAAGACAAAAAAAAATGTTTATGTGGTCTATTTCGGACTGCCTCGGTGGCGTAGTTGTACTGCATGCGCGGTACGGCAGCGCTTCTGAGATCCTGGGTTCGAATTCCGGGTCGGGCAAAGTGATAATTGGGTTTTTCTGCTCAATATCAGCGCGGAGTCTGGAATTTGTGCCCGATATGTCGATAGGTTCGCCGCCTATCACATCCTGGGACGTAACACACTCGGCGAAAAGTGGGTGCCCTGGTTGCACCTCTGTATACCCCTTCGGGGATAAATTGCGTGATGGTGTGTGTGTGTGTCTATTTCAGGATGGATCGAAAGCAGTGATTTAGATCGTTTATTAAAAACGGCGGTAAGAAGCTAGTAGTGGAGAGTTTCCGAATAATTTATCCTCCCACGACACGCAGCTAGCTTCGCCATATTGATTTTGCCTTTTCGGAAAAACCACAATCCTTAAATAACTCAGTTTTGATGAAATCGAAATAATCTAAAAATTATTGTCTCTCGATTGGTACCATTCATGGATAAAAAACATTGCCAATAGGCAAAATTATTATAAAAAGTTGCGAGACATCATTAATTACATTTATAGGCCCCGAGGCAAGCAAGACCAACGCGTGAAGGTAGAGATGGCGCTGACGTGGAGCGCCTGGTGGCCCCCGTTCAACTACGACTCCATGATGGCGCCAGAGAGCATGGCCTCGGACATGGCCAGGGAACACTGGTCCAAGGATTACTTTAAACTTCTTAAGAAGTAAGTATTTGAATATTGTAATGTTCTAAGTTAGACAAGAGAATGACAGAGGTAATAAGAGGGCATCATAAATATCTTCATGGAAATTTTGGAACGAAACAGTTTTAACGAGTGATGAGACTACACTTTTGTGGTTGAAATCTTGAGATCGTTACAAAAGGTCATGTTTAAAGAATAGATATTATGTTAAAAGGATTCTGAGACTTGAAAATAGAGCAGCATTAATTGTAATTTTCTTTTCCAGATTTCATCAAACACATTACGAACAGATGGGCTTCTTGAGAGGAACAGTTAAAATAGATGGGAAGGAATATGATCTCAACATGCCTGCTGTCAGGGATCACACTTTCGGTAACGCGGATTTTTTGTTTTGTTTTTATCCTTAACTTTACTTCCAGTATTGCGTCTGCCTACATTTTTGGATACATGCAAATCTCGTCGTTTGTTAATTAATACATTAACTCTACTAATTTAATCTTTTATCACACTCCAATCTGGGTTCCAAACTCTGGAGCACTGGGGTCTGGGGCATAACATTTTTTTCAAACAATTTCGCCAAATTCCTACGAACGGTCGCCTCTCCAACGATAATTCCCTCTGGTAATTAAGCAGTAGAGTAAGAAAACCCGACTCGAAATGATATCAGAGCTAAAATTCGAACCCAGAACTTCGAGGTACCTACACAGCCTATAGCTATACGCTGCTGATAAAACAAGGATGCTATACTTTATCCAAATAGTTATCTACCGCTTGATAATTAAAACGATTACATTACATTAAAGTGTTGCTTGTTCATTAATAACGTCTTTATCGTCTTTGGAGCACATTCTCTGTAATATACACCTGCACACTAATTAGGCGATAAAATATGCAAGTAGGTAATAGGTAACAAGTATCTCTATACTATCATTGCTCGTATTATGTTAATCTGGAAATTGATGAAATAAATTAGACACCCATTAGATAGACACTATTTTTCTGCGTTTTGTTGTCTTTGTGACAAGCGATGTTTGATGGCACCCTTTCCATATACTTATATTATAATTCTCTTTGATTGCACCCAACATGCTTGTAAGTCAAGATTGTAAGTGCATACCGAATAAAAAATGCGCTCGTAATTCGTATACCCGGGTAGGTATTTGAATTGTGCTTAGCTATGACTTTTTACATGTCATGTATTTTTTATAAATATTAATAACTGCGAATGCGCATTTATTCAGTATGTGGTTGTCTTGCTATAAATTTTCTGACATTTTAAAATAGGTGTTTGTATGTCAGTTGAACTAATAACGCGCTGTCTTTGATCCTAATCCGTACAGAACACACCGAAGAACAATAAATACGTACTATATATATTCGATGTTGCGCGCAGCTTCGCTAGCATGACAAGCCTTTCCCGCTAAAATCTCCATAAATCACTGGCTATTCATAGCGCCATCTATTTAAAAAACACGTAGTAAGTAAAAAAAATTAAAAGTAAAAAATAAGATGTCTATTTACATGAGTATTAAACTTGAAATACAAGTTAATTTGATTCGAGGCAAATACATAGGTATTTAATTGTATAAAAATGTATATAAAAATAAATGGTTAGATGTAATTTACATTTGGCTCACCGTTTGGTTCCAGGTTCGTTCCGAGATTGGCACACGTTCCACCGCTACGTGTTGCACTTCATATTCCTGGACAATGGAGACTGCATGGCGATCGGTAGCGTATCGCAGCCGGCTATATTGTCACAGTATGTTGATGTTTTCTTAACCGGCTTCATATATATTACTGTTGATAATAATTATGAGTTAAATTTCTAATTATAAGGTATTTTGATGGTGTGTGAAGTTTACCAATTCGCACTAGGCCAGGGTAGTGGACTAAGGCCTAATCCCTTGTAGTAGAAAAGGCATGTGCTCAGCAATGGGACAGTATATGATACAGGGCTGACACATTATTTCTTAATTATAATCACTGCAACATTTTCAATAGATCTTCAATTAAATGTTAATTCAGGCTTTGTCTAAGGATAATACAAAATAATAAGAACCATGTAGTTTATGAATTACGAATCTTTAATACGGTTCTGTAGGTTTAATACATAATATTACGTATTAGAAGAACAGAATTATTCAAAACAAGTTGTTCATGAAATATATAAAAGATTGTAGGAAGTTTAGGTTTTAAATTGAAATATTATATATATTTAAATTTTTTATTGCCTTTGTTAAAATCTGTCAAATAAAAAACAATTTATACAATAATTATTTATTTACACATTTTTACAGTCTCACCATCGGTTACCTGTGTCGTCACGCCGACCAGACAGTGTTACCAGTTAAATGGTGTGACTACCGTCTCTACCATCACGGAGAGAACAAAATAATGCCTAAAGACTACGGATTCGTGTTCAAAGCTGGTAAGTTATTTCTCTGTTTTGCAAGATCTAGAAGTCTCCTGTGAGAGGCTCTGCCCAAGAGCTGACTCCTAGGAGAGTTGCGGTTGCATTACCCTGCGACCTTCCATATAAGAGAGAATAGAATGACGAGGTTTTAGTTGGTAGGATGGTTTAAACCGATGAGTGAATGAGAGCCTTTAAAATTTAATACGACGAAATTTTAAAGGCCGAAATATCCATGCATATTAATTATTTTTACGTTTTTCTTTCAACTGCGGGAACTAATCACTAACTAGACGTGAATTTAAATTCTTTAATTGTCAATACTTGTTTAGTTACCCAGATTAAAGGTGAAACAAAATGTATGAAAATGGACCTTAAGCTATAACCTTAAAAAAAAAACTAGAAATTTGATCGTTATACTTATGTATATAAAAAAGTAATTTAAGGCAAAACAAAATCTTTAACCACTTGGACTTAAGTGTGACTGAAATCATAAATACGGACGAGCTAAATAATATTCAGATCGGCAGTTTTATATGACCTTAATTGTCCTAGCGTATATTTGCTTATTGATAGCTACTTAATTTCCAGGGCGGATTGTGCCTTGCGCTTTAATAAAACAACTTCCGTGTCCTTACAATAGAAGATTTGGTAGTTATTGAGATTTAAAAAAAAATGTTGTGGCTGCTTCAACATTCTGGGGGTGCGCATCACACAGTTCTGTGGTAGCGACTGGCCACGGCCCACTGCTCCCCTTTTTCTAAGTCTATTATTGTTTAAGGTAACAAAGAACTGTGTAGACTATTCTAATGATTCTATATTTTGTCAGGCAATCAAGAATACGCCGTGAAAGTAAACGTGGAAGATGAGGACGCAAACTACTTCGGCAACGGAAGGATCGCTAAGATCTACGAGCGCTGGTCCTCCGTTGAAGTCAACGGGGTGAAGGGACGCGCTTGCGTGGAATGCCAGTTCAATAATGTGCAGAAGGATTAGTAAATTATGATTTCATATTTCTTTGTTTTATTACATTTTTTATTAGAAAAAAAAACCTAGGATTGACATCAGTCCAATAGGGTACGCCTTAGGACGGTTAAATATCGCCGGACAAATACTAACATTTTCAGGGGAAATTAAAACTGAGTGTCGACTGTTTACTTTGTATTTTATTGACCGATCTCAATGTGACTTCTTTTGTCAATACAACGCGGTATTTACCAGCAGAAGCGGCCTTAGGGGGAGGCGAACCGCACCCGAGAACCGGGGCTGCACGCGGTATCTTGGAGTATCTTTTCTCGATGTTAACGTCGAAACTTAAAAACGGGGTACTTTTTTTGCTAGGGCCTTGAGTCGTGTTTTTTTTGCTTTCGCCTGGGGCCTCGCGTCATTTAATCCATCTACTGTTTACCAGTGCTTTTACGCTGTATTTAATATCCCAGTCGATATGGTTTTAGGTCACACATCATAATATGTGACACATATAAAGTCGGTTGAATACGGAATTAGTCACAACTCTGCACTCAGCCTTTCGGAGATAAAGGAATTTATACTTTAAATAATACACAAAATATACTTAGCAAGGAAAGTTTATTTAGCACAACAACCATTACTTATATGAGAATAACTTAATAATAAATAGACTAGCACATCTGACAGCATGTAACGGATTCTGTAAGACGAGACGCACACTCACGACTAATTGCATTTGTTAGGACCGCGTTGCGACGGAAAAATCGCACGAGCTTAAATTAGCTATTATAAAATATAAATAAAAAACCTGAAATCAGTTTGTTGACAATTACTAGCACATTCTATTGCACAAACTTAAAAACACCATTAATAATCTACACAAAAAATATCTTCATCTCCAACTATGTTTCCATACATCAAACTTGTTATGCATTTATATTATTATGAGGGTTACAAACGGACCATTATGAATATAGATAACATTGGCAACATTACGCCTTACCCTGAAATACCGGGATTAAGGATTCGAAATGGGATTAAGGCGATACCTCAAGGTCCATTTTCATACATTTTGTTTCACCTTTAAAATTTCGTCAAATTTAATATGACGAAATTTTAAAGGCAGAAATATCCATGATTATTAATTATTTTTACGTTTTTCTTTCAACTGCGAGAACTAATCACTAACTAGACGTGAATTTAAATTCTTTACTTGCCAATACTTGTTTAGTTACCCAGATTAAAGGTGAAACAAAATGTATGAAAATGGACCTTGAGGTATCGCCTTAAACCGTTAGCATATCATCTGGAAAAGTATTAACTTATAATTTCCGACAAAATCACCTACGTAAGTATCTAGGTAGAACATATACAAGGTTATTTTGATTGTATTAATAAATGAAACCACATATTCGTCTTTGCCTCTGCTAACACTGTGCTAAAAATTATCCATAATTAAGTTATATATTTTTTTTGTGGACATACGTTTGTTAGCCTGGCAGTACTGGCCTATACAAACACACCGATCTTGCGGGTGAGTGCTTTAGGCACTGCCAGCCCTTAAGTGGCTATGGTGAGGGCAACCCTCCAGAGGGTCACGACCTCGGCTCAGGACGGTCACTGAGAGAGGATGAGACATCAACGATTATGGTAATTATATTATAATCAAAAATCGCTATTTTACTTTTTCAATTTTCTTATCATTTTGTAGTTTAGAACAAAATATATAGCGTATCGAGTCCATAACTTAAATCGATTTAAAATGTATTCGATTAATTAATCGTTAATGCGCGTCTTGTCGTATATATCAACTTGTATATAACTGTACGAAATAAACATTACATTCCTATAATTCTCTCTTTATTATTGAATTAAATGTATATTGACATATGTATGACATAAAAACTGCATTAATAGGGACTAGTTTACAAAACTATATCAATATATTTCCTTATAGTACGTGAAGATCTAAATATAGCATTAAGTACAATAATATATTGTGATGGACATACATTAGTGTGCAACTTTAATTATACATTTGAATAAACACTACGAGGATAGTTTGAAAAGTCACGTCTTGGAACTAAAAAAGAAAACAAATAAAAATTATACTAATGTAAAAGGAGTTTGAATAATAGGCGTTTTCAATTAACGATTCAAATCTATTTCGATCCATCACAAAAATTGACCAACCAGCGCAGTTCATTTTGACAGTTTACAAATGCCTTGTTTTGATTGGTTTATTCTTGGAATCGGATCGAAGATAAGGATTGGGATCGTTTATTTTAAATCGCCGTGAGTAGCTGAAAATGTAACCCTTCGATGGTCATGAAAAAGAATTATATCCGGGCTTGGTATACATTCAGTAAAAAATATTGTAAACATCCCTTAGCGTGGGCAGTGCAGTTCAAGAGTATATCCACTAACGATAAAGGTATCGTTTGCCAGTTGCTACATTTATGGCGGCCTCCCTATTTTCTTCTTTAGTCTGCTTAAAAAGCCTATACGAATAGGAGGGAACTATAAAAAACAGTACAAAATGATACAACGGTAAACCAAACACTTTTCAGACTACCCTTGTATATAATTTACGAAGCGCATGTATAAAATACGAAATGTCGGACCAGACATCCATATTAATATGCCTTTTTTTACAATTTTTTATTAACTGGGGCATAAGGGACAAATTTACGTAACTAAACGTAAAAAAAAGACGCCACTTATGTCAATCACCTTATAGTGATTCGCTTTGGTCCCAGACTTGATTGGTGGCAAAATCATTTTTAAGGACACATTATTACTAAATGATGTTAAGATTTTTTTTTATAACCTTCATTGGTTATAAATTATAAATCAAAACTCATATAACGTAAATAATTATCTATATTTGTGGGATTTATATTTAAATTATCACCACAAAGTATTTTATTAAAATATATTTTATAAATACGTTGGATGTCTGTCCAATAGTAAGTACAGTCAGGAACACGTCATGTATACAATTAGTTTGAAAGCGCATTCACCCTTCATAGAAGGAAATATAAGAGGGTGGTCACTCACAATCAATACCAGGTTTTTCCATACATTTTATCATTTTTGTTCGTTAAAAATCCACAAATACACTAAAAACATAATAATATGAAAATATTTTTTTAACACCTTAGGTGTAGTAAAACAGAATTTAAAATTACAATCAAATTTTCCAGCAATTACATTTTAACTCCGTCATGTATTTACGTGACCACCCTGTATCTTACAATAACAATAAAATTGTTAATTATTGTGTTGCCGCCTGTGCTGGGCAATGAGTTTCGTTACGTACAACTTATGGAAGACTGGTAGATTATTCGAGAACATTCAAACACTGACGGAATTTGCTCGAACGTGAAATATTACATTAATGTGTATGATAATGGACGAAACCAAGATTTTATTATGAAATGTACATTCAGTCTAATATTTAAGTAACACAATGAATCAAACGTTTTCAGTGGCGTAGTTTGCCATAGAAGGGCCCTAGGCAAAATTTGTTGGGGGCCCTTCAGGACAGTGCGAACTTTTAGGCGCCCGGTTATTTTAATGTAGGTATCGGTCAATGCGAACTATAGGGGCGCTTAGTTTAGGGCGACGGTCCCTAAATCTTGGGGGCCCCGTATCATTTATATCATCATGTTGTTTTTATTACAATTTAAAAATCGAAAATATACAGTCCAATGTCCGTGTAAACACATGTTCTATAATTGGTAGATGCAATAATGGATTCTAAAGTTAATTGCACAAATTTGTGCCATCTCGGCTTCGTCCAACTTTGACAATGACCTTAGTTTTAAACTGTACAGTTAGATTACAGATATCAACATAACTTGGCCGGATAATGCGACCTTTTCGAAATAAGACAATAAGGAATAATATCTCACGTCTATAAATATATCTTATATTAGTAATGGTACCGATTTGCTTCCATTTTGCAAAACCAGTTTCGCAATTTGAAGTCATATTTTATCCGTATAATAAAGACTGTTTTTCAAACTGCCAAAAACAATTTTAGAACGTGTTTTAACAATCGACTAAGTCAATTCCTTTTTATCGTATAAACACATCTTGATACGTATAGGCCACTGGTCAATTTCAACATCGAGATATTTTCGCTACTTTCCAACTTCTACGATACAACATTGAAACACATTTACGGCCGATTTCCAACAATCCTGACCGCTAACTTCGGATTGATAACGAAAATGGATTAATCAGAATAGAATTTGACAGCTTATAGATGTTTCAGTTTTTCTAATAATATACAACACCCTTTATACAGCAGTACCATTTCATAACCGACTTTAAACAAAAAAGTAGGAACTCAATCTCTGTGTTTGTATTTATATGTAATTACACTGATTAGTCTGAGATTTGTGGGGTCGATTTGCGTGATACTTTTTATTTAATAAAGGAAGTTTGCGGTTATGTACGACAAAGGTATCACAATATATCTTTGTCTTGGGCTTTTTTCTTAATTTTCCTGTATAAAAATGGCACTAGCGTGTAAACTAAGCTTTGCATATCGTACCTTTAGAATTGCAATGTCGCAAGTGTAAAAAACCAGTTGATTATAATCCACATTTGAAAAGTAACAAACTATCGAATGCAATACAGATTTTAGTTTAATTTGTACTTGTGTCATTGTAATTCTAAAGGTGTGATATGTCTCGGGTGGTTTGCCTTTTGATTACCAGTTAGCGATTTGGATTCTTTACTAAATTCGCCCGTTGTTGATCAATTCACATAGTTCATAAGAAACTTTATACTAGGTATACAGTTTTGGATCGTGGAGTTATTTTTCTATACCTGAAGATAATACTTCTATAGTAAACATACGAAATAAAATATACAGAGTGTAGATTTCATTTTTATGACAAGGCTTAGCCCTTTAGAAAGCGTAAAATAATAAAATTTACAGTTCTGAAAACAATAACCACTTTTATTTTAACGATGATAATAATTTTATCTTTTTCTTTAAAAAAAAAGAATGAAGCCTGTAATTACTAAATGTGGTCTACACCCTGTTCAAACAATTCCTTCTTCTACAATATCTGCATTATATCTAATAAGTAATAAGTACATACAGCTAACATTAATTCTTGTCATTTTCTACCTATTGGACATTGTGGCAAAGTATATATTTCTTTACTAGATATATTTTTAGACACAAAAGTATACATGGATTCACAAAGCAGCGAAATATAAATATGCTATAATATATGACTTTGATAAATAATATATCTATGTTTACGTAACGCGTGGAAATTATCAGTGATTTGGTCTCAAAATAGGTTCCCGGTTTAGAACTATTGCTAACAGTTCGTTTGCTTTATTAGTAGCTGAATGATCAATCACTTTACAGTTTACACTCAATTTTGTAGTGTATAAATGATTTGTGCTTTAAATTGTGCGTATAAGGTCTGTTTTTGGAAGAATTTTCTAAACTAAAATGTTGACAATTCATATAAAAATAAAATTTAGAATAATAATTTGAATTATAAATATGCACTACCGTTTTGTGAAACAAAATTCAATAAAAAAACTAAATTATAATATTCTAAATAGACTTGTAATTGTATATTCTGTGATCCCAATAGATTTTTCTACTCATCGAAAATAGACCAATCAGGTGAAAGTATTTTGACATGCTCACAAACGACTGATTTTGATTGGTTTATTCTCGGAATCGGAATGAAGATTAAGTTTGGAATTATTTTTGAAAATAGCCGTTAATTCCGATATTCTATTTTCAAATATGATTGATCATGCAGCACTCCTACCGGTCCTAACAGATAAAACTAATGTAAAGTTAACTGGAATGGATATCAGACTAGTCACTAATCACAGCACCTAATTAACGTGTTTCACGTATCCGTAACAAACCGCTACGACGGCTGTGCACTGTTAAGGCAAAAGTTATATATACTACTAATAAAAGCTCAGCTATTTGAAATCTATGCGTCATGACGAGAAAAGTCGTCATTATGAAAATATTCGAAAGACGAGTAATCTCGTCACGATGTAAATTTGTTTTTAGGTTACGACTAGCTTCATTTGGTACAAAGTATATTTAGTAGTTGAAACATAATATAACTATGTTTTAATACTGCTAAAGTTGGGGAAAAATACCAACTGTTATGTAAAGACGTGTTATCACGTTACGATGTAAATATTTTAACGTTTATGTACGTCATGACAAGCACAATATTTCAAAGTAAAATGTACCATTTATCGTTGAAATAAAATGTTATAACACGAATCAATAATACAAGTTATAAAGTAAGTTGTCTACAGAAATAAACTACGTGATTCAAAAGTGCAATAATACATTTCACTAATATATATTAGTCGTAGCTTAATTTGTGAACAGTAGGATACATAAAGACTTTCATCACAAAACTACGTACAGAACATGAGATTAAATATAACTTACGTAAAATATTTTTCTTCACGGCCACATCAAAATACATTACAGAAAATTTCTACAACAAATTCATATGAGTTATGCAGTTTCAATACACAGGAAGGTTCCTAATTTTACAAACACTTGAAATTCGATGACAAATTATAGAACAATTACTACATATTATAATCAGAGCGCAACAATATCAGATACTGAATGGAAAATATATAATTCATTCGATATAAAGTGAATAAATTTTGATCGATTAACGAATCCTTGTTAGATGGACGCTTGCGAAACATCGATTGTCAAAAAAATATTTTTGTAGAATGATGAACTATATTCGGTACCTATACAGCGAAACAATGTATTATGCATGTACACACCTTCTATATAATATTGACAACCAAAAACTGGTTAATAAGGTCCATTTATGTTTGGAAACGGATTTCTTAGCTTTATATACTAATCTTTTTGTAATAATTACAATGGAATACGCACTATAATATATTATACGAATACTGACGGTTCGATACTTTTTGGATACTGACTAGATTTGTCTTTTTCGTTATTAAATATAATTAAGAAATATTTTAATCGAGCTGTATCGTTACTTATAAGCATTTTATATTATAAGCGACAAAAAATCTTTATTTCTGTAAGAAATTTCAGCAAAATGAAGACTTAAATTGATTCCAAACTTGAGAATATTTCATAACACCGAGTCATATGTTAGCTTATTGTATGCTCGATTAAAATATTACTTTTATTATAAACATAAAAATAAAAACGTCTTTTATTGCACGTTATATTTACTTATCAACTAAACAAACAAAAATAAATAATAAAAAATATATGGGAATAAATTAATAAATAACATTTATGCGAACATAATTTTGCACTTTGAGTGTAAAGTTTTTTTTAATAATTGCATAAAAAATGTAGCCTAGTATTGTATTTTTCTTATGTTACTTACTACATACGTAGTTATTTTGGAACATATTTGGGTAATGAGAACGTTTTACCGTATGAAGCAATCGAGTTTTCTTTGTTGAATGTCATGTTGTATAAAAATAACATTATACTGTAAAAAAGAAACATCGATAAGAATAAAGGATATGTCGAGTGAGTGTGACAACAAAATTAGAAAATAACAAAACACTACGAAATACGGCTACATTATCAACAAATTAATATATTAGATATGTTCGCTTAAAATTTCCTATATAAAAAAAAAATAATACACGATAAATTATATTCCCTACCCTTCCTAATTTGAAAATATTATAATGTTTATTTTTTAACACAAAAAGTTATTGTTTGTAGGTTGCTTTATGGATGGATAAGATTTCCTGCTATTTCTATTAACAAACTTTCTAAGAGTCTTAAACGACGAATTTTATCGACTGTGTTGTTTTAGTAAGTTACCAATTGACATGGAATATCCATCACTAATGTCAGTTAATCATTTGACAAGATTTTTCCTAAACAGTTTAAAATGTATAAAAAGATACCATGACGAATATATCCGTCGCAGTAAAATAATTCGACTATTTGTTTTATTGGCTATAGATCTGGTAAAAATATGGACAGATAAGCTGGTTAAATATAAACATGGAGTCTATCACCTAATACTGATGTAACAAGACAGAAATTTGGCCCGCATAGAAACAGTTGCGTCGAACATGTATGTTATTGCAGATTGCATACCGCGGAGGTGCCGGGCGCGTGGTCGAGGAGCGCGCGTCTGCGTTTGATGCCCTCCAAGTACACGTCGCGGTTGAACATACCGGCCGCTAGGGGAACGCTGAGAATAGGTTTTTAGTCTTAGGTTATAATCATATTGAGTAAGAAATACATTTTCTTTTTATTGTCTTAGTAGACAAACGAGCGTTGTACGTCTGATGTGTAAAATATACTTAGTTTTCGACTAACGTTATTATAAGATGCCATTTACGGCCGTTTAATAAACAATCTCAATCATCGATCCAACCTCGGGGATAAACTGAAATAAGTAATTTGTAAGTGTGTCAAAAAACTCTGTTCTAATTGGTCTATTTTGGCGGTGGATCGAACGATTTGGATCGTTTTTAAAAAACAGCGGTTAGATAAATCATTTTATATACACCGTGACTTTGTAGTCGTTTTGGAACCGAAAAATTTGAATTCTATATCAATAGTAGAAGTGAAAAAAAATATCAGTTTAATAAAATTAAAACATTATGTGCCTTCATAAAACACACAGCGTTGATGTGAAGAAGCTGTCTATGGTTATGCTTTGTCTATAGTTATATACCTATATAATCTGTGGATTCTGTTTACTTACACCTTCTTCTCACCAGAGACGCCACTGTCGTGACGCTTGTGGCGAGTTGACAGTTATTTGAATCATAGCGTTTGTGGTTTTGCTGTGTTTTGCCGCGAAGTTTCAGTGATAAAGAATTGCAAACAACTTTATGTGCAAAATTAGTGCATCAAGTCCAAATTATTCATCATTTACTTCGGTAAGTCTTTAGCATATTTTAAGATGAGTGATAATCGTGTTTATGACCAAGATAAGCCTGATTTTGTTGCTCCGGAGGAGAACAAAACAGGGCTACGGGCTCGCGTGAAGATTTACACAGTTCATCTTCTTCCTCATCTTCGGAAGATGAGGAGGGTTTCGCTAGCCCACCGCCGAATAAACGATCAAAACACGATCACCGACATAGCTCATCTACCGTCAATGATCCACGAATAGACGCATTAATGACTCAGGTAGCTTGTATATCAGATTATCTTACGAATTTACCGTACCATTTACATACTGCAAACCAACCTTCGGATAATTTAATAGGAAAACCATCAACATCTTCTTATTCTAACCGTGTTACACATAATAAGGATGTTAGGAAGAACAAATATCATGATAATAAGTTCCACCGCCCTCCAAAAGAATAAGCCAGATTTTAAGAAGAATCAGCCCTTTCGTCACAGTAAAAAGGCTCAGAATACAAGCACAATCCAAAGACATCACAAAAGTGACTATCACTTCGAAGGGGTTGTTTAAGAAATCATTTAAAAGTTTGGAAGGAATTGGGCGCAGGCCCATTTATTCAAAAGATTATAACCTATGGCCGTATACCTTTCAAACGAAAACCCCCTTGCAGTATCCATACAGCCATATACAAAGAGCTTTAACAACCAAGACAACGGCCCAAATGTCAGAGGTCATAATCAAATTAAAATCCCAGAATATTCTAGAGAAACCATTGGTAATAAATTCTGGTTTCTTTTCAAAAATGTTTTTGATTCAGAAGCCAGATGGGGGGGTACGTCCTATTTTCGACCTCCGGAACCTCAACAGTTATGTTGCTACAAAAGATTCCAATTAATTTCTCAGGTGGACGTTATGGATTTCCTTCAAAGTCAGGATTGGTTAACGAAGATAGACCTTCAGCAGGCTTATTTTCATCTACCCATAGCGGAAACACACAGGCGTTTTCTGCGCGTCATATACAAGCAAGAAATCTTGCAATTAACAGCCTTACCTTTCGGTCTATCCTCTGCTCCTCAAATTTTTGCAGCCCTATCAAATTGGATTGCGGAAATCCTTCGGGCTCGAGGAATCAGGATTATAGTATATTTAGACGATTACCTTTTGGCCCACCAGAATTGTCTCAGCCTTACCAAACAGGTTACGGAAACCGTGACTCTCTTAGAGTCTCTAGGATGGCATATAAATTACCAAAATCAACACTAATCCCTACCCAGCAGTTAGAGTATCTGGGTCTCAGGTGGGATACTCAAGTCCAGACAGTAAACTTACCCTTCAAAAAAGTTCAGTCAATACAAACGAGCATTCGGGGCATTTTAGAGGTAGAGAGTTGTACCTTAAGACAGGCTCAGAGCTTGCTAGGGCAACTAAATTTTGCCAACCATACAGTACCCAAGGGCCGTTTACATTGCCGCCAATTCCAGGTTTTTCTCAGACAGTTCAAACAGACCAGACCTCGGGAGAGAAGGCTACTAACCCCCTGTGTGATACAAGACCTAAATTGGTGGCTGAAAGAGATAGAGCACAGTACGGTCTCTCTTCAAAGAAAGGAAATTACTCATTTCCTCACCACAGATGCATCGGATGCAGGCTGGGGTGCCCAACTAAATGGGGTGTTCTTGGCCAAGAGGTGGACATCACGCCAGCGGAACTGGCATTCCAACGTAAAGGAATTGTACGCAGTTTTTGCGGCCATAGAGAGTCGGCAGGTAAATTTGTCAAATGCGCATATCCTAGTGCAGTCAGACAATCGTACACTAGTGGCGTATATAAAAAATCAAGGTGGCACTCGCTCAATAGCACTGCTAAATCTCACCAGCAGGCTTCTGGAGCTAACCGAGCAGCTCAACATAACGCTGTCGGCATGTTACCTCCCGGGGAGGCTAAACGGCATTGCAGACCGCCTGTCGAGGGGTCGGCCAGTACCCGAGTGGCACTTGTTACCCCAGGCCACGGAGGCCATATTCAGACAATGGGGAGTTCCGGATATAGACCTGTTCGCATCCGAAAGCACCGCCGTCGTTACCAGTTACGTCACGCTGGATTCACAAGATGGATCAGCAGTATACTGCGACGCATTCAGTCGCGAGTGGGACTACTAATCTTGCTTGTGTGTTTCCACCACCCAATCTAATTCCCAGAGTTCTATCGCACCTCAATACCGCGAAGGGTCTTTACATAGTGATAGCACCCCAGTGGACCCAATGTTACTGGTTACCAGACCTACAAACTCGAGCAATAGAGGATCCAATAACCATATTGCACCTGCAGAGGGTACTCATAGATCAGACCACCAGGCAACCACCTACCCAGGTGGACAAGATACATCTCCAGGCTTGGAAGGTTGGGGGTGGTCGGAACACATCTCGCATTGGAGTGTAGATGAACAAAAATTATTAAATAGCAGCTGGCGTTCTTCAACTCTGGAAACATATAAGGCTCCGATTAAGCGCTGGCAATCCTGGTGTAAATCAAATGACACTAATGATAAATCTCCAAAGGGTGAAGATATTGCTCGATTTGTAGCAAACCTTTTTCTTAAAAGAAAACCTAGCATTTAATACAATTCTTCTACACAAGTCAGCCATATTTACTCATTGTAGACCGTGGAAAGAAAATTATAATAAAAACTTTTTATTCAGCAAATATTAAAAGCCATATCGCTGGCTAGGATACCAACTAAAAAGACGCCTATCTGGGATACTAAAATATTATTTGACTGGCTGTTAGCTACTCCGCATTGTGAGACACTTTTGACATATCAAGGCGTACAGCTTTAATATTGCTTCTGGCATCTGGTCGCAGAATACATGACCTAACCTTGCTAGAGGTGACTGAGGAAAGTCTTGTTATTGAAAATGACAAGATTATTTTGTGGCCTAAATTTGGTTCAAAACTGACACAGGAACACATCAACAATCAGGTTGGCTTTTGTTAAAGAACCAGAATGTTAATATTTGCCCAGTCCGACATGTCATGAAACTCTTAAAAATTTCCAAGAACCGTCGAGCCAGTGGTGGTAATATAATAAGCCTTTTATTTCCATTATGGGAGTCATTAAACCAGCTTCTAGGACAATTATAGCTGGATGGATCAGGTCCATTTTCAGGGAAGTTAAAATAGATGCACCCCTGGCAGCATTCGATCAGCAGTAGCATCAAAGAGTTGGGTAGAAGATAGACCTGTACAAGAAATATTAGACAGAGGTAATTGGAGGAGTATGTCAACATTCACCAATCATTATTGCCGCAGAGTACAAAGACGGAATGATCATTCTGAAGATTTGTTGCAGAGAACATTCTCAGTTATATAAACAATAGTTATTATTTTATTATTATTGTTATTTTTGTTTTGTTTGATTATTTTACTTTATAATGAGAATAGAATTTATAACTGTGATCAAAATGATAGAATTATACGATTTTAATTTTTATATTTTCTACTTAAATAAAAAAAAAATATATATATATATATATATATATATATATATATATATATATATATATATATATATATAATTGTGGTAAATATAATAATCACATAGCGTTTGGGTATTTAATTTCTCCCTTCTCACCAGCAGATAACAAACAGGTCTTCACATCAACGCTGTGTGTTTTATGAAGGCACATAATAGCACTGTTTTGCATTCCAACAAAACAGATATTATGTGTAGAATAAAACACACAGCGTTGCAGCAAGGCTCTTGCAGGTGAGTGAAGACACGTATGATTCAAATAACTGTCAACTCGCCACAAGCGTCACGACAGTGGCGCCTCTGGTGAGAAGAAGGTGTAAGTAAACAGAATCCACAGATTATATAGGTATATAACTATAGACAAAGCATAACCATAGACAGCTTCTTCACATCAACGCTGTGTGTTTTATTCTACACATAATATCTGTTTTGTTGGAATGCAAAACAGTGCTATTTTTTTTAACATTAAAATGAATACTCGTTTCCGAATAATAAATGAGAACTCGTGGTAACGCCACTACAAACACTACGATTGGTCCCATTCATAACTAAGCGGCAAAATATTCTTCAAAAAAATAGGTACAAAGAGACCGCCGCGCCACGTCGCGTCGTCGCCAATCACGTGCACCCCCCTGATGTACCTATACCCGGGCACGGCGAGCGCATACACTCCCGCGCACCCCCGCCCGCCGCGCCGTCCTTCAGTCAGTAATGCGACAACACGCGCGCGATTAGGCTGTTTTGATTTCGTAGCCATGCGAAAATGAGTCGTCAGTATTCAATATTCAAACGTGGAGTATTTGTCAATGGTTCAGCTATACGCTGTTGCTAAGTAAGTACAATTTGGAAGAGGTTAGGCGGTTGTACTCCCAGCCGGATCATTTGAATGCGCTGCGACTTCACGGGATCGAAACTCCTCAAGTTGAATTCACTCCCACTATCTTGGCTGCGCCCCAGCGCCTCTTCCACGGATAATTCTGCGCGCCGGCTCATGTGCAAGGCCGAAGACGGCTGAATAACTCGCCGGATAACGAAGAGGACATTTTGGAATACTTTGAGTGGGATCCTCGGCGACGCATGAGAATGGCGGCACGGAAATTTAATGTTAGTATTTTTGTGAAAACATTAAATACCTACGGATTACACCCGTATCATTTCCGTAAGGCGCACGCAATTCACGACAATGGTGCACTGGTAATGAACATTACTGGACTCTCATAAATCTCACCTCACATGATACAGGAAGACCACCACCTAGTTCGGTTCAGTGTCAATGTTTGGGCCTGCATTATAAACGACCAATTAATTAATAAGGCCTATTTTTATTGAAAGTCATCAAACGGGCAACTCGTATTTACAAATGTTAAAAACAGTAATATTCGAATTATACGAGGAATGTACTACCAGCACGATGGCTACCCCGCTCATTATGCAAGTACAGTGCCTGCCTACCTCAACAACGAGTTTTGTGACCTATGGATTGGCCGCGGCGGCCCCGTGGCTTGGCCGGCGTGAAGCCCGGAGTGAGCACCCCTTGATTTTGTCTTGTGGTCAAAAAATAAAAAAGACCCGTGTATTTCCGGGAACACAAAACATGTGACGAGTTACGAAGTGCGATAGTGGACGCCTTTAACCGAGTGAAAAGTGACAGACACATTGCGAAAGCTTAAATACAATAACTCAAAACGTGCACGTTTGTGTATCGAACGCGGCGGACATTTCGAGCAGTTGCTTAATGCTTCGTTACAGGGAAGTGTAAATAGGTAATTTGTAAATAAACTGTTTAGGTATGTAAGTTGATTATTTTGTAAATAGCTCCAATTTTTTAAATACGCCCGAAATACTCATAGTTCGCTCGCGCTGTTTATTTTTATTACTTAGACAATAAATTAAGTAGGTATTTTATTGGAAAGTAATGCTTTCATAAAGTAGGTATTTCCGACGGTCCTAAGCCCGTGTAAAGTATGAAGGAGAAATTGGAGTATCCATTTACTTATTTAATTGTGATTTTGAATAAATTTAATAATGCTTGTTCTTCCAAAGTGAAAATGAAAAAAACAAAAAACAATTGCGTTCGTGCCTCGTATCAACTGATTCATGTGAAATAGGTACATAGCGTAATGAGTTGTGATGTGATATTATCCCTGAAACAATCAATACCATCACCATGATAAAGCATTTAATTTAAAGGTGGTAGTGTAGGTACTAGTTTTTAAATCAAGGGACTCGGGAACCGCGCGCGCGTCTTATCGCTCTTGGTAGGTATCAGCTGACACACTTTGGTAGTGTGCGTCGTTTGTGAATAGATCGTCGCGGCGTTACTATAAAATCATTATCAAACTCGAACGAGTGAAAAATATTATTTGGATTATTTTTTTATTATAGACAGTAGAATTTATTCACTATTTTTTCTTGGTTCTACAAACTGTTCTAAGTAACCACGCTTCGGTTCCAAAACGACTATGAAGTCACGGTGTATAAATAGGAGTGATTTACTAAATCCATCATCATCATCATCCGCAGGGTGTCCACTAATGAACATAAGCCTCCCCCAAATGTTTCCAGATCGATCTATTGTAAGCGGCCTGAATCAAGCGACCTCCTGCGCCATTTCTGAGGTCATCTGTCCATCTCGTGGGTGGACGTCCGAAGCTGCGCTTGCCAGTTCGTTCCCACTCCAGAATATTCTTGCCCCATCGGCCATTTACGAAATTAATTTATTTTATATAAATCAAATGTTCGAACGCTACGTTTGCCAATGGCGTCTTGGCAAACGTAGCGTGGGACGCCCTCTGGACAGATAGCGGGACGACTTACACAATAGGGCAGCGACTGGATGCATAAAGCAGCAGACTGGGCTCTGTGGCGTACTTTGGGAGATGCCTATGTCCAGCAGTGGATAACGTGCTGATGATGATGATGATGATGATGAGAATGATAGATAATTTAAAGCTACTCACACATCAGTGCCCGGCCGCAGCGTGGTGGAGAACAACGCCCACACGGGCTTGTGGTCGCTCGTGCACACCGACTGCACGGAGTTGTACGCGAGGCACTTCACGCCGGAGGACGACACCGGCGCGGTGCTGATGCGACGCAGACCTTTGTGAAACGAATTACGATTCATTTTCAATTGACAATACAATTCTATCTAGGTAAAAAAATTTTTTTTTGAGAATTTTTTAAATTGTATAGCCATTAATTATCCAATAAAATATATTTTAATGGTTGGAACTGAATATACACAAGCTGATCCAGCAACGCGACACACGCTGGCCATTATGGCGGGTTTTAACATCTTTTGTACTGTGATCGCTATCCAGGCGGATGTAAAATATATTTTACCACCAACAAATCGTTTTATTGAAAAAAAAAAGAAAAATACCTGAAAAGGCAGAAGACACGTTAGATGTCATAGTCCGAGACTTGTAGAGTATCCGGTCGGTGTAGGCGGGGGCGCGTTGCTTGCTGGAGGTGTCGAACTGTTGGCTCCCGGGGTCGTACTGGGAAATAAAAAACATTTTTTTGTGTTTTTTCTACGTTTTTTTATATATATTTTTTTATAAATGACATATTGATGTTATAGGGGGCAAAAGAGCATACGGTTCACCTGATGGTAAGTGATTACCGTCGCCCATCAACATCTGTAATTCCAAGGGGCAAATAGATGTGTTGCCGGCCTTTGGATCGGAGTCATGCAAGATCTGTTTGCATTTTCGGTAGTAGTCATATTTCTATTACATAATTGAGGTATACCTTATAAGTAGGAGGGAAGGTGATCGGTGCTTCCCTGAAATCCCTGAACGCAGCGCCATCCTCTAGCACCGCAGTCAGCTGGTCCGCGTGGAGAAGTCCATGGGGTAAGTATGGAGGTAACGGGAACTGGAATAAAAAATACATTATTAATATATTTGATAACGTAAAACCAACAGACACTTTGTATTTCGTGCATATGTTTTTATTTTTGGGAAAATTCATTAATTATATTGTGCATTAATAATTTAAAGTTTTAACTTTCATTTTTTAGTAAATTTAAGTATTTTAGAACCATAAATAACAAACAAAAAACTCTATGTATCGTTAGTAGGAGACCCCTTAGATAGATATACCTAACTCTCGTAATATCTGATTTTTTTCTTTTTCTATACGTCAAAGAGTAAGATTATCTGAGGACAATAATATATTTCTTTTACCTGTGTTTGTTCAATCCACCGCATTACTGCCGCTCTCGGCTCGCCAAGTCGAAAGTTCAAGTCGCCACACCAAAACACGTAGTCGAAATTATTGGTTACATCTGGAAAATAAATCTCATTATTACTGCTTATAATATAAATGTAAATGATTGTGATAATGTTTGTAAACCTCTGGCAGGAAGGAGTTTTCACGCGGACGAAGCCGCGAGCAATACTTAGCGTAAATAAAAAAAAAATCGAATCTTACTAATATTATAGATGGAAAAGTAAGAAAAAAAAGATTTGGATGTTTGTTACAAGTAAACACAGAAACAGCTGAACGGATTTGTATGAAACTTGGTACACAAATTACCATGTCCTGCATTAACATATAGGCTCAATTTTCTCCTGTGGGAAATACTGGGATATTTAATAAAAACAATAAATACACTATAAATCATTACAGTGTTTTAGTGACAGGTAGTGGGAAAGGCTTTCCACAAGGACGAAACCGCGAGCAAAGTCTTGTATTTACGTTATATGCTCCACCAACCTTTACTTTTATGCCTGCACGGCAAATTCTTTGGCAAATCGATAGCTCTAATTATCCTTTTGATGTCAGACACTCGCTCTTTGACTTTCTCCTGGTGCGCTGTCAAATGAGCCGTTACAAAAAGAAATGTTGATCCGAATAAAGCAAAGGATATGGCCACAGCTCCCTTTGTACGGAAAGCTGTTCCAGGTCTGACGGATAGGCTGGCATCTTCAGGCAACGAACAGAACCATATGAGGTCTCTCCTTATGAATACTGTTAGATGTATTGTACCTAAAACAATGTAAGCTGAGTTACTAATAAAATAAGATAGAGTCACACAGTAATTGGATAATGATTATTTCTATATTTACATGAATGTTACATATTGAAATGAAATATATTTTTAGATTTTTGATGCAGTTTTAAAATTATAATTTTCTCCCAATGGTTTAAAGACCTTGCAGCCTTTATAATAACTTCCCCCAATGGGTAAAAACATATATTAGTTGCTTTGTAAAACTATTTTAATTCATAAACTGATTGCAGTTTTTTTAAAATTTTACCAATTTCATGCTTTAAATTGCATTAAGTGATAAGATAGGTAGTAGTTTATATAAAGTCCTTCTTAGAATGGTATAGTTATTTTTTCACTCATCAACAAATTCAGGAGTCTATCTTCTAAAGTTTATAGTTTAAATAAACAAATGTTTTCACACCTAAATAATAAGAATGAAGTAATAAATGAGATGGTCCCAGTACTTCTTGAATTGTTATCTCCCATTCTGTTCTTTCTGAATATGATTCCTGAGTGCCGATTGCAAATATATCTGGTACATGTTTCACTTGGTCTGGGAAAATGAAATCTGCTAATTCTCTGAAAGCATATAATGATATTTAAAAAAATTGTTTATAGTGCTTGAACGGGAATCCTGAATTTTAAAAATATGCAATAATATAACATTTATGTGTAACAATTGTAATAGATTATTTAAGAAACTAAATATGTATACTGACAGAAAACTATTATAATTATTTTTCAAAATTAGTTTCCGGAAACTGGTCATACCTTGGTGGGGCCTGCCCATTCATGTTCCAAGTGCCAACAAATATTTTCACTTCTCTGTCTGGGAATACATGTTCTAGTTCTGCAGCTCCTAGCAATGAATGTGATGCCAGCCTGCCATAGAGGTAATTTCTGTAAAAGGGAGTGTACAAGAACCATAAAGTTTCAATAAAAAACAAAATCACATACAAATATTTCTTAGTAATGATTTAGTCTCAGTGCATGTGTTATTGAATGTCAATGTTAAAAGTATATTTCTGCACATTATTAAGTAAAATGATCTATGTTACAAAAGTTATATGTTCATAGATACATTTTATAAAAGTATAGTTCTGCACTTCGATGATTAAAATGATCTATGTTGTTAGTGACCTGTTTATTGATAAAATGTTATAATAACCTTTCCCTGGCTTCTTGTGTTGGTATGAGACGTAAAACTTGTGCAGCGAGGAGTGAGTTGCGAGCCAAGCTGTCTGTGCTGCCTGCTCGGGATCGTGCTATTGTTGACTTGGACCTGGACACATACATGATGATAGACTGCACACACCGATAGAGAACACCAAAATAGCGTGCAATTTTTATAATATTTTGTTATGGAATTGTTGATACAAGTAGAAAATATTGTTAAATAACTAAATAGATTCCATGAACATACCTTCTCTTCCTGTCTAGAGAACTACTCCGATCGCTTTCAGGCGATGAAGAACGGTACAATGGCTTTGATTCATTCGAAATCAAATGGTCAGCTGACAACCGCTTGACGAACAATTTGTTTTTTGTTTTTATACCTTCAAATGATCCGGAATGTTCAAACAACTTTTTACTATCGTCATTCTTGGGGAATTGCACTGTAGCTCTCGCTACTTCGTCCGATTTAGACTGAGAACATGATATAGTTTGATCACTCAAACTGTTTATTGAATTTGTGACTGGGCTGCAAGGATCCGAATTCTCTTCTTTTGAGGTCGGTGCGTCCACCAAGCTCTTAGGACGTGACCGTCTAAAGAACGTTCGACAGCATTTTGGGTTGATATCATCGTCATTCTTACTGTTATTGGAGTTATGATGAATATTGTGAACGATGGGTTCTGTATTAGAATTTGGCTTTGATTCCAGGGAGTCGATACCGGTATCAGTAGTGTGTGCACTGTGGGCTAGGAACGGATCCGAGGGAGATATAGGACGCGATGTAGGCTGGGATAATTCGTCATTAGAATCAGTGTCAACATAGCAACCGACTTTTGGCGATTTTTTAACGAACAAGCGTTTCCGCAGCGAGAGTTTTTGCTTTGTCCTGGTCGGTGAGGTTGTCATCTTTGTTAAAATGATAGTGAGACCACTAATTTATGTTAACGATTACATTTTTACTAAATAAACGAAAAATAACCTGTATCCAAACTGACATTTTATTTTCGTTTTTAATTGGCGCGGAATTTTGAAGCAAATGTACCTAGATTCATACAGCCAAAGGAATTTATTAAGTTTTATAATTTATAAAATGAAGCTTATATGAATAAAATAATTTATAAATATTAAAATCATTTAATTAATAAACATCACCAAAGTAATAAAACATATCATCATAGAAGAACTTGTGATAGCGATCGCACCATTTCCGGGAGTTCCAGTTCCGGGCACAAGTAAATTAGGTCCTAAGTATTGAGGGCTAGGGGACAAATTGCCTCCGGTAATAGCTTGAATACCATTACCTGGAAAAATGTTTTTTAAAATCATAGATACAATGTTGACGAAAATTATCTTTTTAAATATCACACATCTTGAAATAGTAAAAAATATTTGCTTACCAATGTTGCATAAATCGCTTGTGCACGCACGATAAAATGTTCTAAACGTAGGATCTACTATCTCGTGGTTTAAAAAGTCCGGTTTTTGTTCACATCCTCGAGTAAAACTAGCTACTACTCCAGCAGGATCCTTAAAAGGAAAACAAACTATGAACAAGGGTCGCAGGCTAAAATGTAAATTAGGTAAGTATGTTGCATATAAGAAATTTATATAAATATTTTTTTAGAAGTTAACAGTCATCTCTCATAACTTATAAGAACCCGAGTAGCTCTAAATACTTTTAGATCATAGAGATAATTATATTTTCTGAGTCTTAAATGTTACATTAGTAAGTATTTGATTCTGAGATCTCAGGTTCACAAGCGCGGAAACAACTTCCATGCAGGTCGAACCTAAGTACAGTCCGCTTTAAATGTATTAACTGAGCGTGGCTACTTCCTTTAGTCAAAATTACTTTGTATGGCTTTACGTTTTAGATACTTACAATAAATTCTTGCCTCATAATGGTGCAAAACTCGTGCGGACAAGACACCGTATTTGTAGAGTTAGTTATAGTCATACACGACTGATCCGAATCCACGGATGAGAAACTGCACGCATAGCATCGTAGTCTAGCTGTGAATATCATAAATTATATGGCGATTGAAGCTAGGTGATTTACATATTCACAAATAATAGATAATAATATGAGAACGCCCAGTGCCCTGGAAGTCAGAACACATACTTATTGCCAACAAATTTGTTTGTGTTCATTTTGCTTATCTGATAGCCACCTGCAGTAAAGTTGTAACTCAATTTCAGTCAATCACAGCACCCACGTCTAAGCACTGTGAAGCGAAGGCTGTCATGCGGAAATTACTGAGAATTGCTCCGGACTTAGCGAAGTAACTTTTGTGAATACGGGTCTATGGTATGTAGCTAGTTTTGTTGGTAATTTTATTATAACACCTAGCATGCCTTCCCTAATGATAGGTGTAATAAGAGATTTCTATGAACTTACTTACGTCCCAAGGTAGGATGACATGTGTCCACATAGGGCATAATTTTATAATTTAGATAAGCTATTGCATAAATCAATAGTTACCTTACCACCTACTTATTTACTGTTTATTTATTGTAATTTTCTTTGGTTAAGATAAAAAAAAGACGTAGAACTAATTAAGTAGCGCATATTTGAATAGCTAAAAGGTTAGTTGTTGATTGCATGATAGATAGAGATCCCAATATGTACTAATTAAAAAAACTAAACAGCAATTCATATTCTAGATTCTAGATACGAGTACATCCTTCGTTGATCGATAATCTAGTTGCACCATTATTAACACGATTTAAAAGTACCTTGACATACAAGGATATGGGCAAGATGTATGACGAATTATGACCTCTAAAGTTTGAAGTACCTAGTAGATATCGCGTAGGTGATGAGAGTCTCATCAGTATCCAAGAAAGACATAAATGAAGAACAGAATGCCAATAAGTGAGGCGAAATTTCCTTTGTTTCGTTTCGGAGAACATTATAGCAAGCATATGTACATGAGAGGACGCAACATACTGAACGACGAGACCGTACTGGCGAAAAGTGACTCAGGACAGGCCTTATTGGAGAGTTCGAGGAGGCCTTTGCCATGAGGTAAACTATTTGTAATACTTAATCTATCTATCTATATCTATCTATACCTACTTATAATAAATCTGTAGAGAGGTCAATTCTGTACATGAAATATATTTCCAAAATAACTATCAGGGGGTGATTAGGGATCGATACTGATGCCAAAAATGCAATTAGTAAAATTTTTGTCTGTCTGTCTGTCTGTCTGTCTGTCTGTCTGTCTGTCTGTCTGTCTGTATAACCGTTATAGAAACAAAAACTACTCGACGGATTTTAACGAAACTTGGTACAATTATTTTTCATACTCCTGTGCTGGTTATAGTATACTTTTCATCACGCTACAATTAATAGGAGCAGAGCAGTGAAGGGAAATGTTGGGAAAACGGGCGAAGTTACTCCATTTTTAATCTTCCGTCGCGTGTGCAACCTTAATGGTTACAGCTACGCAGAAATCATGTATGACGGAAATGTTCTCCTTAAAATTATGTAAAATATATCCCACGACAGCATATGTCTATCTTTTATGGTTGACTCACAATAACACGTGTAACTCCCGATAGCTTAGCAGTTCGAAGCATTCTTATTATATTTGTCTTCTCTTACGTTTATAACACTCTCAGTCATCCCTAATTAAAAAGTTAACATTATTAAATATTTCATAAAAAGAATCATAGAAATCGGTATAGAAACACCAAAGTTATACATGAAATACACTAATAATAAGCCATTACGTGTGAATACTGAATCATGCTATAAGATTCCTTCGATTTCACCAGGATCCCATCATCAGACCCTGACCGGACAATCGGACCACCTGCATACCACCATACATTAAAAAAACATCCCGACAAATTGAGCACCCCCTCCATTTTTGAAGTCCGAAATCCACGCGGGCGAAGCTGCGAGCGGAAGCTAGTAATTTTAATAATTTGCTCGGTTAATAAAGGCTATTTTATTTTATTTCCAATTATACCAAGTATAATTAGCAGGTAACTATTATAAGACTTATATTTTGTTCAGAATAACCACTGTGACGCATTATTAAACAGTTTTATGATTTAAACTTCTCTATGATGTCACTGTTCACGGGCAAATACTTAACAATAAGTAAACTACTTTCTTCATTGTATACCAAAAAATACGTCACGCTCGCAAATAATACTTTTATAAGAAACGCTCACTAAAGTTCTTTGTAATGCAAACTTACCAACACTTTTCCCAACCAAGACACAAAGTAAAAACAGAATAATTTTGAAATCCATATTCGTTAGCACTCGCAACACGTTCAATACACTGGTGTTTGAAGTAAATAAAGTCTGTTATCATTGATGCTACTGATAAATTATCAATTATTTAGCATTAATCGTTGCTCCAATCACCGAAGATTATCAAAGTATTTCCTACAATATGTATTATGAAGTTGATTAGTTTAACAAGTATCTACGTATATTGGGTTGGTTTCTTGTAAATTCCTTTGCATTGCGTTAATAATAGATATCATTTTTTATACCTATAAACCCACTAAGCAGCAGGAGGTCAAAAGGGCGATCTGGAAATCTTTGAGGGTAGGCCCATGTTCAGCAGTGAACATCCTGCGGTTGACCATGATGATATTTTTTTTTGTTCACCCTGGTTTAGTATATGTAGGGAAGTGGACAATTAACATTTCCAACTCCTCCCTATCTTTCTATTTGATTAATTTCGTTGCGGGATAATGACAGATTCGTTTTCTCTGAGAGTCGTCGAGCTTCACTGCTCGGTGTCATAAAATGCCTGCCACTGCTGATTCTGGCTTAGAGGAGTTGTAGTGGTGGATGTGAGGGCGGGAAAGTCTCTGGTCTAGTATATCCATTTATAATTTTTTTTTTGCTATAGCTACATCATCTTCAACTTATTAGGGAGAAATCGCGGCAATGGCTTCTCCCAATTTCTTAATTGCTTACGATAATAATGGACACATGCAAGTTCGAAATAGCACGCCCTTGATTCGAACCATAGACCCTGGCAGGAGTCCACACTTCTATACCTACTGATGTATAACTCAGTGACATGTTTTTAGGATAATTGGTTTGACCCATACATCACACACACTTGCTTATGCTGTACGCTAAACCAGTCTATCTCGAGGGCACTGTCCTGCCTTTATCTTAATTGCTATTTCACTGACGATATATCAGTCAGACGTCCAGTAATCGATCCCGTCGCCATTACCTGTTCCAATACCGGTTTGCGAACTGCAGACTGCCTGGCTACACTGTTCAATGCCTTTTAGTTGATTTGTGTATTTACACTTTCACAAAGACCATATACTATTCTAATATTTCAGACGAAGTTAGTAATGAGTTTGTTTTTAACAAACTATGGAAATCTTAGAGGTCTAAAATAATGTAAAAAATCTTTCACCTTTTGAAATTAGTGTTTAGCTCTTTGCAACAATTGCTTGCTTTCTACAGATAGCATTTAGGTATGACTTTATTAGACTTGGAAACGACAAAAATTCCATAAACCCTTGTTATCAGCTAATATTTACTATTAAGGCTATATTTTTTGTCAATGAACAAGACGTATTATTGTACTAAGTTTATTACATTTATTAATTATTACAAAGAAATGCTTATCGTAAAGACGATCTATCGTTCTAAGTGAGATTATTTGTGTGCAAAACGATACTAGGAAATTACCGCGAACACGTCACCCATAGTTCAATACTGAAACGTGTCCTTATATTTCGATGCATTGTTATAATTGTGTAGGTATTTATCATAATATGATCAAAACAAGTGCTGGTAATAAATAAACAAAAAAAATGTTTATTTATTAGATTTTTCGTGCTTGCAAATACAAATTGGTGTGAAGTTGACTGCAGTTGCGTGTTAGAATGAAATTATCGCAGATACCTGCCAACTCTGCTGCATATATAGGTAAACTTCGAACGAATAGCTGCCATAATGACGTAGGTAAATATATAGCTCCATCTCTTAAGTTAAATGCAATATCGCAGTTTTACTGTTACAATGATTTCGACTAGCTTTACGTTTAGTTATAAAAGCAGTAAGTATATTAAATAAGCGCGCTATTCCATGACAATGTAAGTGCCATTTGCTTTTGATGTATAAAGATTTCTAAGAACAGGAGTAGAAAGGCCGTGATCATCCCATACAGTAGCAGCAGTAGTACCGGATAGAAGTCTATCATGTTGACAGAGCCGAAGTTCCCGCCGCGGGCGGTGCATGCCGGCTTCTTGGCGTACACTAGTTGATTCTCTCTGTCCCCTAATCCGTGTTCGTTGACTCTGAATAATCTGCAAAATATAATACTTCTTTATCAAGTCTTGAGCTGTTGGGTTAATTCTATTTAATTTCATGCCAGGGACGTAGCCAGGTTTTAGTACTGGGGGTTCAAAAGAAAAATAACAAAAATGTGCTTTGAATGACATCAATATTCATTTGAAAAAATAATAGGTTTTCAGTTTTGAAAAGTCTAAAATCAATTAGTTAGTTGAACAAACTTGAACACCCTTACGGCTATCTTAAATGCACATGACTACGCACATAAAATATACTTACATACTTAATTTCAAAATCTTTATGAAATTGTTTATTGAATAAAAAAACGTTTGATTAAATTGGAACACATACCTACATGCTTTAAAAAAAAAAACAATAAATTAAATAAATAAAATCATAGTATGTTTTTCCATTATAACACAAAAACAGAACTGATAACATGAAGGATGGGCCATGTTAGGTTCTAATTAAAAAACCTTGGAGTAACAGACCCGACTTTATAAATTTCTCTAAATGGCGAATGTTTCTTGCAAGGCAACCAAGGCGTGTTGTTTTCGATGTACTCAATCTCTTGCAGTCCACATTTTTGGTGTTCGAGGAAGTATTTCTCCACATATTTGTATCCTATACCAGTGTTCATGTTGAAGGCGAACGGTTCCTGTGAAAGAATTTATACCAAAGAACTTAAAATAGTGTGACGTATTGCTGTGATGATAATATATCTAATAGAATAGAAGAAATAGAATAGTAATAAGCAAATCTTAAGATAACTTGTTAATTAAGTCATGACAAATTTACATCGGGCAAGTACGAGTTAGATTACACATTGAAAGTTCCGTACGAACTTATCTAAGGGCCGCATTAATAGATGCCACTGAGTTTCGCTCGCTCTATTCGACAGCGTTAAATGGAGACGGCCGCGTTCAGATCTAACAGGCCCAGAGGACTATATAACGATAGCTATTCGTCGTAAAATCCAGTTCCTAAAACTCTTACACTCCATAAGACCCAGTCCCGGATCTTGAATTTTTTCGAGGTGGGGCAAGATTTTGAAAATTCCGCCCCCACCCACCTATATTTTTACCTTTGTCATGAACATCATCATCATTTTGTGCCCACCGAGAAATAATTTTAGTATTGAATGTACTGGATGTCTTAGTAGTCAAAGTTGCGTTAATAATGAGTTATGTATTCGTCTGCCAAGTTTGAATTTGCCGCTCTCTGAATTCGCCGCCCGGGGCATGGGCCCCGGCTAGCCCCCCCTTAGATCCGGGGCTGATAAGACCGCAGTTCTGCCCTCGCCGCCGAGGACTTCGCCGCGTTCTCCGTCCCTCCGACCCTTCGAATAGTACCGGCCCGCGTGTTGACAAATACGGTAGTGGATAGATTATTTAGTTTATTGTTTACGCTCATTCTTAATTATTGATGTCTATCCTCTCCCAGTGACCGTCCTAAGTTTAGGTTCGTAATCTGTTACTGGGTTGCCCTCAGCATGGTCACTTAATTTTTAAGGGTTTCGGGCGCCTAAAGCGCTCCCCCATAAGTGTTTCGGTTTCAGTCTGTTTGTATAAGCCGACCCTTGTTAGGCTAACAAAAGTCACACACATTATCACGCATCTATCCCCGAAGGGGTATGCAGAGGTGCAACCAGGGCACCCACTTTTCGCCAAGTGTGTTCCGTCCCATGATGTGATAGGGGGTGAGCCTATCGCCATATCGGGCACAAATTCCAGACTCCGGGCTGACACTGAGCAGAAAAACCCAAATATTACTTTACCCAAGTGCTGTTGTGCCGCGCATGCCGTACAACTACGCCACCGAGGGTCAAACAATATAAACCACAACAAAAGTCATGTTAAAACAAAAAGTTTCGCTCTGACGTGCGATACCAGCCAAGACGAAGTCAAGTTTAATTCAGCATCTTAAAGTCATCTTTAGTTATAAACAGATGTCAAAAACATATCGCATGATATGTTAATTCACACCATATGGCGGTTTTGTTAAGTGTTATCCATTAAATAACGCCGACTCAGCTGAGGACAAGTTGATAAATGACAACTCAAGCTTTGTGTTTTAAATAGTTCAATGCATTAGATGTCTACTTGAGATGCTACTCAAAGGTGAGATTGATTTATTAACACGGCCCATAGTATATACGTACGAACTTGACAGACTCAATTTTGCCGCTCGATCCCTAGACACGGTTCACCAGCAATACATAATGATATTTAAATTGCATTACATTTCTCAGTTTCTTTACTCCATCATCAATGTTCATGAAGTTCGGTCTGGATCCTTTTGGCGCCACTTTAGTCTCATATATAGCTTTGCGGATGGGTTCTGTGGCGGTCTGAAATGAGGTTTTATATCAATATCTATTGTTCTGAAGACTTGTTTTATTCTATTTATTGTCATAAAATCTCCGTTCAAAGTTTTGATGTAATCTGAAGTACTGAACGTCTAAAACGTTCCCGACAACTTAAGACTCCATGGCTAAATCGATGTAGACTTTTTTATAAACTTTTACCACTTTAATATTGGATTTCATAAGTCCTGGAAACTCCTAACCTGGTGATTAAATTTGAGCGACGTTAAAAAGTAAGACAATTTATAATTGCATTTTTTACGCTGGCCTACATACACTTATAACAGTATCAAGGGTTATAAAACTGTGACGGCACAATCAGAATCGCTTACAGAAAAATAATATTTATTATAAGGTACGTCTTCCACGCCGAGTTCCAGTTTTGAATGCAGCAAGTCGTTCAAGCTTCGGATCTGGTTGGAACTAGACTGCAGCAGCGCCACGATGCTCGCTGAATACGAGGTGTAGAGGAAAACGAATGTCAGAAAGAGAATGAACATCACCAAACGGCCTAGGGTACCTGACAGATACAACAACGAAAAAGGTATTATGTATCCATGTGAAGATTAAAACCGGATCTGCACAAAGATCATACAATAAGATCATACCTATCAATAATGTATCTTTATAGTTGATGAAAAGCAAATTAGTAAGATGGACGACATGAAGATGATGAACGAAGAGGAATCATGAAGGAATGAAATAGGGATTAAGGACTGCTGGTAGAGATTTTTTTGAACTTACAGAAAAATAATTAAACACACGAATAGCAATTGATAATCGTAAAGAACCGAGGGATATTCTCAGTGTAAGACAATTATTTAGGTGAGAAAGGTACCTTTAAGTTCCTGGTGGCTGCCTTGTTGTGCCATAGCACTGATGAGAAATATTGTTATATCGCTCAGATTAGGTCTTAATGCCGTAAAATCCATCGTTTTCTGGAAAATAGAAACAGTAGTGTACTCTTTATCTACAATACAAGATAGGTTGATTATTACGAACTTCCATTGTAATAAGGTAAGCAAACGTCAAATTTTGCCGAGAAACACTATAAGTAAGAAAGAAAGAACATTATGGTTGGAACAAAAAAAAAATACACAAAATACTAAATAATATGAGCAATTATTGCACTAACAGTGGACTTCCCATTCAGCTATATACAGCAATACCAGCTATGCAATACTGCAGCGCTGGTTTTCAATGAGTAGCACATGCGAGGTAAGGTATAGGACATAACTATTATAAAACTAATAGGAGTTAGTTGTAGCAAGTAGTAAGTTTTAAAGTCGTATATTGTTTCCCGGAAAATGGTACGTATTTGACAGTTTGCGCGACACCTTAGTAATCACCTGGCGATAATGTTGAAACTTTTTTATATCCCAATGCGCGTTAATGTACAAAATCAATAGGACGAGAACAATAAATGCTCCAATGCAACACCATACTGTTGTCTTGAAAGGCAGTAGGAACAAATTATGTTGATACGATAGTGGTGGTTCTCTGAACACGAATTTCGCTGTGATCGGAGTTGGGTGAGATAAATATTCCACGACCGCCAGCCTTTCCTTTGTTATAAATGCCAATGATCCTGTGAATAATAAATTAGTCACATAAAATGGTGGTGGTAGGATATATTTTAAATCCGCCTAAATAGCAACCACTGTAGAAAAGGTGTTAAAACCATAGTGGCCCGTGTAAGCGTGTCGCGTTCCGCGATCACTCTGTGTATATCTTGTTGCAACAAGCCGGCATAATTGTGTCGACTGTCGAGGAGTAATCATCTCTCGTCAGTTGACATACTATTGGATGTGCAGTGGGGTCACTTTGCTGTATACGTATAAAAAAAGGCTTTAAAAATCTGTTTTCACTCTTTTTTCAAGAGTTGTTTTTATTGCCTTTGAATATTTTGTATGAGACAAATCCCTTCTGCCCTTAGGCCGAGCTAAAAACCTCATTTTGGTGGAAATCTACATTCTGAGAGAGAGATTCAATATTAAGCTTGGACTTAATCAATGAGTTACAGGTACCTCACAAATAAATTGAAGAATACCTCCAAGATCAGCGTCTCCACGCGCCAGGTCGCCAATCATGCCATTCCAGGAGCCGTTTATATAGTAGCCCCAGTTGTCGGTGAACACGAAGGCTTTTGTAGCGTTCATGAAATGATACAGGGGTGTTAAGTGACGCACTGTAGTTTTTGTTACTGTGTCGACTAAGAGGTTTCTGAAACACGAATATCAAGATCTAATAAAATGTATATAATTTTTTTTAACATGATATTATAATAAAACATTAGTAAATATGCAGTAATGACAGAAGTACCTAATTTTCTATTACTTAATAGTTTCGGACGATCCGCACCTATAAAATTCCATGATACAACATTGTGGGTACTTTGACGAAATAGGAAACAGTTTCTGTGAGGGCATATGCTGATGATTTTTAAAATGAATAAGGCATTTGATAGTTTAGATGATTAAAACTGCTATGCTTTAGGAGCCTGTAGGGAATTCACAGTTAGTGTAACAAAAAACGTTGCTATTAATAAGTAGCCGTCAGCTGTAAAGCATTCGATACGACCGATTTATGACGAAGAGATGTTTGATCACTTACCATTCGATGGGCCGTTTATTCATCTGTCTTCGGAAGCAATATACCTATGTACATTTATATAAAACTTTTTCTTACCTGAAGTCGTACAATTCATATTTCGTTCTGTTATCGCTTATTATGAGTGACGTTACTATTGTTAAACCTCTAAGATCTTTGCGGCGTATGGTGGCTGAAAAAATTATTTCGCTTGATTTGTTTAGGCCGTAGGGTTTAGACCAAATTCCGTAATCTTCCGAATACCATTCACTCTCCGATGATATTCTGTAAACTACATTTTAAAGGAAGCTATTGAAGCATTGAAAAAGTAATGTCATTAAAAAGAAAAGTAAAAATGTATCATAATCCATACATTTTATAAAACAAAGTCCCCGCGTTTGTCTGTCTGCCTGAACGCGATAAACTTAAAATCTACATAACGGATTTCAAAGTCTGCCCTAAAGATAGTTTGCGACTCTGAGAAGGATAAAGGCTACTTTGTATCCATGGAGAATATATAACGGGGCTTTTATCCCGAAAAAATCCTTTCACGTGGATGAAGCCGCGAGCTCAAAACATATATAAATATAGAAAAAGATCATTTAGAAAAGAGAAGTGCTCACCCTATTTAATAATATCGTATAAGTACTTACTTAAACTTAGCATGTAGTTATTCTCTATCTTCTTTGCAACTAACACTTCTGAATCAACGAACATGCTTAGATTTTTTATTTCAGGCGCTGTTGGGCCATTGTTATCAAATAAAGGTCCAAATATGAGCCATCTGTATGGCCTTCGGAAGCGATAGTTTTCTTCATTCTTGCAAATATAACATAGGTTTGTTAATGTTTATGTATCAACTGAACAAGACAACTGATGAAGTCGAGCAAGCTTCAAGAGCAAGCATAATTTTCTATTACATAGATTTTTAAATTCTATTATTATATTGACGTTTTCGTGATTGTGTTTCCGACTGAAGGTGTGATATTGCTGCTGCAATGAATCATTAGAGTAGTAGTAGTACCATTAGGGCTTATAAAATTATATTTTATTGACATTTATTTAGTTCGAAATTTACACTTTTTTTATTTTACATTTATTGTTCGAGTAACTTATTATAAAGTGTGATTTTTAAAAAGTTAGGAATGTGGTTTTATTTAGTAACGTTATATCAAAATTATGCTATATTTGGTGGTTTAATTAAATATAATTAGAAACTTTGTATGAACACCAAAACTTTTTATTTCATGCCTTTAAATGTCGAGACGAGCTGGCCGATCGCTTGATCCTCAGTGCGTAGTACATGAGGGCCCTAATGTTTCCCCGTTATCAAAACGGGGAGGTTCCTGCTACTGAGATACTGGTATCTCCCGGCTTAACATACATACATACATACATAACATCACGCATTTATCCTCGAAGGGGTATGCAGAGGCGCAACTAGGGCACCCACTTTTCGCCAAGTATGTTCCGTCCCATGATGTGATAGGGGGCGAGCCTATCGCCATATCGGACACAAATTCCAGACTCCGGGCTGATACTGAGCAGAAAAACCCAAATAATATCACTTTGCCCGACCCGGGATTCGAACCCAGGACCTCAGAGCGCTATTGTACCGGTCATGCAATACAACTACGCCACAGAGGCAGTCAACGGCTTAACGACATCGGGGAATCGAGGATAGGAAGGGAGTAGGGACGGGTGAGACAGAGGGATGGACGACAGTGGATTGTACACCTTGTATGGTCAAAAAAATATGAAATGATAAATATAGGAATACCTCCTGCAGAAATGATATTGCGTCTGCGCAGTTACTATCAAGAATTATGAGTACATCAGTGGCTGGAGAGTAGTGGTAATCTTTAGCGTCCTGAGTGACGAAATTGATTCCTATTGGACTTTGCAAGTTCCAGAGTTTTGTAGCCCATTTCGCCTTTATTGCTGTAAGTATACAAATTGTATTTTTAGCTTTCTATTTGATTTACTGCATTACAAGAGATGGAAAGGTGACCATTTAAGTTTTAGACGTTGAATCATCGTTCAGATTCTGTCAATTTGTTGTTGAATACTACTACACTACTATGTTAACTGAGAGTTGCTTTAACAACTTTCTTCGTCTGCATCTTCAACTACCTCGAGATTTTATCTGGTTTGTAACAAATTTTCCATTCTTACTCTTTAGACCAGATACATTAGATATCATCACGTATTATCTGTCGGTTACTTGCCTATTGGCATGTTATTCTATTTATTCTAATAACATGCAACCTACAGTACCTGGTTACTTTCAATTCAGAATCAAACATTGTTTGCCATACTGTACCTTTCATTGTCTACTTACTATCATCCCAGCAAACTTTGGCAACGATTGACGTAGTTCTATAATAAGAATTAATGACGTCAAGGACCAGATCCACTTCGTTTGCTTTCGAAAAAGTGATAGCATTTAAAATAATAAACAAAATGGCACCCATTGCGAAGACGCAAAGTAAATGTGCATTTACCTCTAGAATACGTGTAATTAATAAGTTTAGAAAATCATTAGCTACCATTACGTAAATCGTAGAGGCGTGCCGGCTAATTGTTAGTTGCAGGTACAATGGCAATTATAAATTTACCCATACAATAAAACGTTAGAGTCGTAGTGCGTTCTTGGTAAAAATGGATTTCGATGCAAGCATGATAAAAAAACTTCAGTAAAAACAATAAAAGCGTTAATAGTGTATGAAATATGACCAGTTTGATTTATTATAACAATACATATAATCCTATCTATCGATTTAAAAATCAGCCTTAGACTTAAATTTACTGAATTGATTATTAGAATTGGTCGGTTACTTTACGATTTGATTACATTAAAAAGTAGTCTAATTTTTTCCACGATCATTCCAATAAAAGTCAATTTCAATATCCATTGATTTTATTGTTTACTACTTTCATGTAAGTTTGCGTGCGGCTAACAAGGTGCACTAATAGTTAAGTAGACATTAATTTAGAATTTATTTTCTTATTTTCTTATTCAATATTAATAAGTTAACATTGTTTGTTTTCTTTACTAGTGTGTATTCAATTGTGTTGTAAGACTATGTACGTGTTTATACGAAAAAAAAAATGAATTTGTGACAAACTTTATTTTTTATAGTTTAAATAAAATTCGGGTTTTTTAATACTATCTTCAAAGCGTTGCAAAATTGCTGTTTTATTCAAAAATACTATTTGTGCGTCATTATATAACATTATTATTATACTTAAATATTGTTATCAATGTTTACAAACAAACTTCCTTTTGATAACATGCCTCCAATAATGTAACTTTTCCATTAATAATATAGCTAACGCTACCAGGCATCCATAAGATAGAACAAGTAGTGCCGGATAACAGTCTACCATGCTGACGGACACGAAACTGGAATCTCTTCCTGAGCATTTAGGTTGCTTTTCGTATAGCAGACGATTTTCTCTATTCTGCAGGCCGTGTTCTTGAATACGCTTTAATCTAGAATTGAAAGTCAATAAGTATTCATTAAGTACATACATTATTTTTGTTAGTTTTGTTATATATTTTTTTAAGTTTAAATATTATCCAAGACGTGGAAGGTACCAGAATATTTTTGTTAATTAGTAATAAAATATTGCTATCACTATCTTCCTATTTATGAATTAGTTATTTTTGTGAGATTTTTTTGCACTAAAGGACTTTATAAAAATTATTTGAATCAATAACCTTGGGTAATTTTTTTACGTCAAAACATAAAAGGATTTTAGACTTAGCCTTAACAAACTAGCGGGTTAATTAAAAACAAATATATAAAATGTTTTTTTTAACTTTCAAACGCAACATTATTTATTTCTAAACGAAAAAAATATGGTTGCTGCAAATTTTGAAACTTACCCAATCTTGAACATTTCCTTGTAAGGCGTGTCCTTCTTCACGGCCAACCAAGGGTCTATAACTTGCAAGTACTGTATCTCTTTGAGGCCGCATTTCTCGCCTTCCTCAAAATATTTGCCCACGAATTTGTACCCAACGCCTGTTTCCATGTGAAATGCAAATAGTCCCTGTGATAACAGAATATTAGAACAAAGTCCGCCGACGCGTCTGTTTACGCATATCTCTTAGATGAGTTGATTTCTTTCTTTTAATGCTTTAATTTTTTTCACCCATCCGCCATTTTTATTTTACGTACACTTAGAGTTGTAGGTACTATTGATTAATGACATATCTGCGGTAATTTTATAAAAGGTTCTTTGTAAAAATATTAAGAAAATTGTCGGTTTAAAAAAAAGATATTTATTCATTTATTAAACACAAAAATATTATCAAGATTGTATAACATAAAATACAGTTTTTTTTAATTAATGTATTTGGGGACATCTTTTATTTTAATTAGTATATTTGGATTAAAAGTAACAAACAAAATTCTTAATTTCTGATACATAATGTTTTGTGGGTAAAATTAAACCTAATGTTTTTCTCAGTTATCAAATGTGAATTGAAGTCCATTGCTACTGTTTGCCAAGTCTGATGACGTAACTATGTGAGGGAGAAGGGCAACGAACCGACGGTCCTGCTGGAATTGGTGCAGCAAAGTGGAAAATAACCTACTGATGCGGTAATAGTTAACAGTATTTGTGTTTGTTGACTTTAAATTGTATTTATTTTGAATAACATACGCTTAATTATAATTGCTAAGGCTGCCCAGAACAACACGCCTCCCGAAATTATGATTTACAAAAAACTTTAACTGAGATCAGCTTTGAGTAGTCTCAACTAGTGTTGCGACATTAATGTTATTCTCATAACGCCCACTAATTATATAGTCTCTTTTATAAAGGGAGCATAGAAACATATTAACAAAAAACACTATACACCATAAAATAATTTAACATTACCTACGTAGGATATCAATTTTGGAGTCTGTACCTAATTAATTAAGTATTTTGTTTTCGTATATTTGTCCAAGTATTTATTTAGCTTAGCAATTTAAATCATTAAGTATTATGTATGTATGAAGTAGTCAACTAAAGCCAACGAAAAACTCAACTGAAAAGTCACAGGACAGGAAAATTCGCAATTTCATTCACTTGGATTCCAGTTACTGTAGTTTAAAAAAGATCATCCACTGCCAAGTGTGTTCCGTCCCATGATGTGATAGCGGGCAAGCCACATCGGGTACAAATACTAGACTCCAGGCTGATACTGAGTAGAAAACCCCAAATATCGCTCTGCTCGACTCGGGATTCAAACCCAGGAACTCAGAGCGCTGCAGTACTGACTTTTCGTTTCAGGTAAATCATTTGTCACAAAGAAAAATGCAGTACAAACCTTTCGAATTTTCTTCACACCATCCTCAAGTGTCATGAAATGCGCCGGAGAGCCGGGCGGCGCGACTTTTTTCTCGTAAATAGCTTTCCTAACCGGTTCCGTGGCAGTCTAGAAAAATGTGAAAATATTTAAAACGCTTCCACTGTATGGGTTATAGTGTACAGACAAAATTTTGAGTTTTAGGAATATTTTGATGTTTTGTATTATTCCAAATAAGTCATAAGCAAGATTCTCAAGCGGCGATAGCCTTGTTGGGTGTGGAACGGACTGCCAATACGAATGTCCGCAGTTTCAAATCCCAAGGACACACACCTCTGACTTTTCTAAAATCATGTGTGTATTCTTTGTGAATTTATCGTTCGCTTTAACGGTGAAGAAAAAACATCGTGAGGAAACTTGCACATCTGAGAAGTTCTCTATAGGAATTTCGAATGTGTGTGAAGTCTACCAATCCGCACTAGGCCAGCGTCGTGGACTAAGGCCTATTCCCTCTCAGTAGTAGAGGAGGCCCGTGCTCAGCAGTGGGACAGTGTATAATACAGGGCTGATATTATTGTTATATTATTAAGATTCTCCTTGAACCTTTGCGGTTCACGGGTATCGAATTATTTCATAAATAATTATTTCGTGAGAAAACATCACGCGAGGATAATAAGAATAATTTGGACGAGAATTATTTGAAGCATTCTTATTATGTTAATAAAATATTGCAACAATTTAATGAGTTAAAAATTCAAGGAATAAATTTAAGTAGTCCTTCTTTAAAAGCTTCTTCGAAAGATGAAAAACAATATAACATTATAATTATACAGCGATTATGATACATCAGCATGTTTCTTTAAATTTATAACCTAATTATTTGTTTAGTTCGAAAACAATAAACAACATTCAAACACACTAAAATCTACAACTTACAGAGAAGTAATATCTATTAAATACGGTGTCGTGGACTCCAAATTTTATTCTCGAATGAAGAAGGTCGTCCAAAGTGCGTATCTTTGAAGAGCTTGACTGCAGCAACGCGACGATGTTGGCTGAGTACGATGTGTAGAGGAACATCAGGGTCAAAAATAATATCAGTAATACGATACGTCCTAAAGACCCTGGAAAACAAAATCCTACATTATATACCACTCCTATACTACTCATGTCTTTTATGTTTGACGGGGTAAGCAGAGGCGTAACTGGTGCAACCACGACGTGTGTGTTTCATTCCATGATGTGATTGGGGCGAGCTTCTAGCCATATCAGCTCAAATTCCTGACTCCGGGCTGATACTGAGTTGTTTTCGTTAAACGAGTTAAATAGAGCAGATATAAAATAAAACTTACCTTTCAGCTCCACAGGACTGCCTTGTTGACAAGTGGCACCAAAGATCAAAATGACAACATCTCCAATATTAGGTCTTAAAATCGCAGAGTCTGTTTCTCTCTAAAAGTAAGTAGGTATATAAATTAAGATTAGAAGAAATAAAACTTTAAAATTCAGTGCGTTGTTCCAAAATCGACTTTTATATATTAATATTATCTAGTTTCTTCGCAGCTCGCTTTACCACAGCACGTTCGAATCGTTATCAAAATTAGCACGGCGTGAGTCTATTTATTTATTTTATTACACTCAATTAAAACGGTTTGCACCTATAACATTATTTTAAAATACAAAAATGAACACAGAATATGATATATATAGCATTGACAGCATATACCTTCGTTCTTAAATCTATGAATTTGTGTTTCTTAATTATACATTCTTTCCCCCTTATCCATAAGCATTTTTATCGACGGACGAAGCATTACTGTAATGACAAGTTTGTTTTTCAGTTTTGTTTATCTGACAGCCAACTAGATTCAAGTTGTATCTCAGCCAATCACAACGGCCATATATCTACGCACTGCGAAGGCTGCCATGCCGTCAGCACTAAGAAATAGACTTGTTAGCACAGCAAAGCTCCGTCCTTAGATACATAACGTCTATGAATAAGGGAGTTTGAAAATAACCGTGATATAAGGTAGTCATCAAATTTAAACAAAACCTTACCGATTCAATATATCTTCTTGCCTTCCACTCCCAATAAGTGACAAGGAACAAAGCCAGAAACAATATGAATATTAGCGCCAAAGTGCTGTACCACACCGTGGTGCGAAATGAGAGTAGAAACAAATTATTTTCGTACGACAACTTCGGTTCCTGGAAAACGAACTTCGATCGTGTGGGCGTGGGACTTGATATGTAGTCCACGTATGGTATACGTTCTATTGTGAAGAACATTGGTGATCCTGGGCAGAATATACAAAATATTTAATATACGAAAAAAGGTGATGTTTTTCGCAGAATGTACAAATGTACAAAAAGTTTTATACTATACTTTACTGTATGAAAGGATGGTGTTTTGTTTGATAGTAACGCCATATACAATAGCAAAACCAAGGAGTTTAAATTTCAAACCGACTGAAGTTGTAATCATATCTCAGTCAGTCTGTTGAGTTAGATAACTTCTGGCTCCATCATCCTTCAATCTAGAATACAACTGTGCCATTTCCATCCACTTCTCCCTTCTGAATAGGCATGACACGCATGGTGCGTGTCATTTAAAAGGTAAATAAATTTGTTAAATTGGTTATTATTAAACATAGCCTTTAACTTTGCCTTTAAATTATTAAAACTATAATGTTGATATCTCCCGAAAATGACTTTAACATTGAAAAGATTCCATACCTCCAATATCAACTTCTCCTCGTACCAGATATCCCGTCATCCCATTCCAAGTGCCATTAAGGCGATATCCCCACGTATTAGCAAAGAAGTACTTTCTATTGGCGTTTAAAAAGTCCAATAAATGATTAGTCGTTGGGAAGTTTACTTTGGTGATGGTATCGATGTGGTCATTACTAAAGGAAATAACTTTATTGAGATTTAAGGTAATATGGAACCTTTTGCTATTCAATGACGATAAAATTGTGTATTATGAAGATAATAAAACCTTTTGCTATTCAGTGACAATGAAGTTGTGTATTACGCAGTTAAGAAAACACCTAAGAAGTTTTAATTGTAAAGTTGAGGATCAGTAGACAAAATTAATTTGTAGTACGTTTTTTTTATAAAGCACCCTGCTATCGCTTCTTAGTCACAGTAGTTTTTTTTTACGTGCACGCCAATGTGTCCCCACTGCTCCTGATGGTAAGTGGAGCGAGGTTCAATAGAATGCCGACTGACGGGACATGATTACTCTAGGCAGTTGACACGATTATGCTGGCCTGCTGGAACCAAATATACACAGGCTGATCCTGGAACGCGACACAGTTACATGGGCTACTATGGCGGGTTTTAACACCTTGTGTACGATGGTTGCTATCCGGGTGGATATAGAATTTATCTTTACACCAGCAAATAAATGCACTTACATAGATAAGTGATACAACTATTTATAAATTTAGCAAACGTACTTACACTTGATCTGTTAAATGGTTGATACTGTCATGTTCAGTGAGGACATAGCAAATCTTTAGTTGGTAACCCTGTAAGTTGTGTCTTCTCAGAGCAGTTACATCATTAAAATCCTTCCTCTTTTGGAAGCCATGTGTAACATTCCAAGAACCGTAAAGTTCTGAACGCCAACTGCTATCACTACTTATTTTGTAAACTAAAAATAAACATGAGTTTAGTTGTTGAAGACGTTTCTATATTCTTACATAACAATAACTTTTCTAATCTTTTTGCTGTTAATAATTTAGCAGTGAAATAGACTGGTTTAGTTCCTGAGAATATATAATTTGTTATTTTATATCTATCAGATATATATCAGATATTTATTCTGGCACAGTTAAAAAAAAATCCAAAATGTAATTATCTGAAATATTGTTTTCATAAAAATTCGTTTTACTTACTCATACTTATTATAAAAGATTCTTCGTCGATTCGTGTAACAATGAATACTTCTACATCAACTGAAATATCCAATTCCTCTATAACTTTTGGAGGCACCGAAGTTTCATTTTGATTTTGTAAAAAAATCCATCGGTAAGGCCCACGAAAATATTTCCGTTGGTTACACTAAAACAATCAAATCGATTTACCTCTATAATAATATACCAGGTCTATATTACATACTGACTGCCTCGGTAGCGGAGTTGTACTGCATGCGTGACTTTGAGGTCCTGGGTTCGAGTCCCGAGTCGGGCAAAGTGATATTTGGGTTTTTCTGCTCAGTATCAGCCCAAAGTCTGGAATTTGTGCCCGATATGGCAATATGCTCCCATCACAGTATGGAAAGGAACACACTTTGCGAAAAGTTGGTGGTCTGGTTGCGCTTCTGCATACCCCTTCGGGGATAAATGCGTGATGTGTGCTATATTATATACTGTCCCATTGCTGGACCTCCACTACTATTACTATACTACGAGAGGGTTTCGGTCTTTCCACCACGTTTAGTGCGTTATAGCAGACGCCTTTACAGTCTCCTACAATTTAATAGATGAATGTATCTTTATTTATCATAGCAAAATTACAAAGCCATGTTTTATTGCAGCGCAATTTTGCAGTAATTGTTTTATGACCGGTATCCTGCCTGTCATAGAGATCAGAATTACTAAACACCTAACACCAGACAGTTTGCAGGATAAATACAAGGAATGTACCTGCGTCGACAATTTTCTATTCCTGTTAACGTCTAATGTTTTATAAAGTAGAAATGATTGAAAAGGTTATAGCTATTTTAGTAAACAACTACATACTACAGAAGCTAGTAAATATGTTCAAAGATACCAAATATTTGTAACATTTCTGACATCAGAATTCAAATATAATTTGCGATTTGTCTTTTAGTATATTTACATAACTAAAGAATGGGAGCCAATAATTTTAAAATCATCAAACAATACCTTATTGGACATAACAGATCATTATTGTAAATTCACTGATGGTAAATAACATTCCAATTCCTATAACTTCATCCTCGGAACAAATATCAAAAATATTTGCCCAAAACATTTTTTACTTGTTATTATGTTTGCGTTGATAATACTGAATCAGTTAGTCATTCGTCCACAGAGCAATGGCTGTATCCTATTTGTCTTTGCCAATGTAAAGAATAAATAATGACTAATAAATTGTTCATAATGTACATTTACGGGTCATGTTAACGCGAAGACCCACATTAATCTCGACAGCACGTTTTGTGCTCTGCACGCCAAGAGAAAACACTGGCTAATTGGAGCAATATGGTGAGGTAGCATCTATGCCTACTAAAAAGTTTGAGAGGTCCTTGCCTCGCAAATATTGAGAGAACCAATAAAAATAGCGCAAGTAATGCTCTGGATGTTTGATGATCAATAAAAGAAATAAGAAAAATGTTTAACAAATCTTGATTACTTCTTATTACCAAAAAGCTTAAATAATGATTTCTTATGTTTACGCGAATGTTAGACATTGAAATTAAACTAATTTTCGGATTCTATCGCGGTGCTACCGCGATAGAATCCGAAAATTAGTTTAATTTCAAAAAGCTTAAATACCAGAAAAGAACCGCTCCATTTTTAATATTTCGTAAATACTACCAAGTTGATGAAATACACTTATAGCAACAGTTTTATAACAGGCAGGGGAGCAAGCACCATTAAAATCTTAATTGTACAGACATAATACAATTATATTTGATTTATGGTTTAGGTATGTACTACTACAATAATACTTACAGTTTCTATATATTTATCAACATCTGGACATGATAAATCAGCCACAAATACGATGTGTTGCTCATGATTGGCCAAGTTAGGAGTACTTGCATTGTCAGTTGTCGCAATTTGGATCGTTTTAGTTTCAGTCATATTTTCTTGTGATGACGAGTATTTGATCATTTCACCTGTTAAGATTATTATATTATTTCCACAAGCTATGATAAATATCAGTTACAAAATTGAATGTTTTATTTTCTCTGCTAGACTAGACTGCACTAATTTCTTAGCTATATTACGATACGACTTCAGTGCTAACGTCTCGGGTTTGATCTCTGGGTCGAGCAAAGTGATATTGGGGTTTTCTACTCAGTATTAGACCGCAGTCTGGAATTTGCGCCCTATATGGCGATAGGTTCCCCTATCACATCATAGATCACAATGGGCACGGTGGAAAGTGGGTGCACCAGTTGCGCCTCTGCCTACCCCTTCGAGGCTAAATCTGAGGCTTCTGTATATTTCATGTTATCAATAAATATTATCTTTTGTATTTTTTTGTAATTAATATATGTATTGCTTATGAATATGCCTTCTTAATGAATTAGTTAATTAGGAGTAGGTAATTCTACTATTAGCCTGTGAAATTAGACATGCTGACATGGAATCCGTGATCAAAAATCCCTCCAACAACTGGTCGTTTAAACTAGGTCTTATTCTGCCCAAAAATATACCACACACTAATAAAGAGGGGGTGATGTTAAATATACTCACTCGGTGACCAACAGAGAAATGAAATTATAGAAGCTGGCCTGTTCATTGTATTTATTATATCGTTGATGATGCTGTATTCCCTCCTCACCCCATAGCTTACAGCAAAACACATTAGAATTAAACTAGTTCTCATTTTAAAATATCTTTTAAGAGCATTAAAAGAACAATACTACAGCAGCAATGGACTATGATAGTTTTTAACAAAATTGTTCCAGCGTTTTATATTTCCTTACTTACAATATTGCCTTCTTATTTGCTTTGCATTATGTTCTTGCCTTATGAATATTCTAATAGCGCAGAAGCGGTCGCAATTTTGTCATTTGCCTATACGGTAATTTCATGTTTATTTTTCAAAACTGTCGATGCAAAATCACTTTGACCAAATGTTGGTGAATTATTTATACTTTGGACAAACGAACAGCAAGGTTTGATGTTGAGTGATCTCCACTACCCATACATACTCACAATACCAGAAGATTTCATAAAGGAATAGGGATAAGGGCCGGAAGGTATTTATGCATAACAGCAAACCGTCATATCGCAGTTTACAAGAGCTTGTAGATAATACTATTTATATTTTATTGCAAGTGTATAAAGCCGAGTATGCTGTTTGCCTGATGGTAAGCGATACGGGTACCCATAGACAGTAGCAACACCATCCAAAACCTTGAATTACAAAGTATTGTTTGGTATTCCATTAAGCTGGTCACGCTGCGACATAAGATGTTAATTCTCCAATGCGCTGTATACGCTGGTTGCGATGGCCGTCAAATTAGAACATACACTGCTTGGCAATAGAAATAAACAATACGCTGTTACTTACCCAGGCCTTTCGCATGCCACCACCACTAAAATATATGCTGTCACAATTAACACGATATTATTAAAAGGCAAAAAATTGCCTAAACATTTTATCTTGGTAACACGTCATTATCTATAACCTTGAAATAGTTCTTTAGTGAAGTTGGAATTTTTTAAGTGCCCACTTAGTGTCGCTAAAGGCCTACTATACTATGTACTTGTATTAAGACTTCCTCAGAAAATATTAGTGTTATGTTTATTGTAAAAATATGCAGAGAAAACGGCTCTGATGATTCGTGAATAGAGATCATTGTCGTAAAATGGTCATAAAACCAGGGGAAATGTCTTTGCGGTTCCTATTGGGTCTACATATAGATTATACGAAATACATATCGGAAGGCTGTAACGTCTTCGAAACGTCGGGAGAAAATTGTAATATAAAAACCGCGAAAATATCCGCAAAATAGTTTGATTAAGGAGATACTTGTTTAAGGTTTTCAGCACGTTTCAAATGAAAGGACTGATTTGTGGCATGATGTAATCTCTGAATATTCTGTCCCTGACATTCTCACTGACAATCCGTTGATTGGCATAATTGATCGTCAAGAGACGTCAGTCGCTGAACATTTATGTTTTCTTTCACTTAACGTTATAGTAGCCATTTTTCTGTGTTAAATAATTAAAGTAAACCCATCAACAAAGTTGCAATTTGTCGTGTTTGTGTAACAATGTGCTATAATCTCAAAGATGTTACAAGGTCTTAGATAATAGCTGTTATCTTAAATATTTAATACAGCTGATTGCCGAGAAAAGAAAGCCTAATGCCCTTAAACAATGTCACCCAAAATAATGCTTAATATGCATACCACTAGGACTACGCTTGTCATTAGATGTTATGTTATTGATGATTTTAAATCTTAATTATTGCTGGACTAAAAAAAAAAATATTGCTTTGAATGACGAGACGAGCTTGTTGTTCACCTGGTGGTAAACGATACCGTCCATAAACAGAAGAAACATCATCCAACACCTTGGATTACAAAGTATTGTTTAGTATTCCACTGTGCTCGCCATCCTGACACATGAGTAAAGTCTTATTATGTCCAGTAGTTACACTGACTACCATGTTCTTCAAACTACGTGACTACACTGCTTCTTAGCGGTAGAAATAAACATTGCGGTGGTACCTACGCAGGCAGACTCTCCCATATGAGAGACCTACCACCAGTATAATCTGCCTAAACCTTACAATTAGAAAGTATGACTGCATTCTATTGCACTTCATTCGGAAGATATTAGACATCTCCTAATTACATTGTTATCTATCGTTTTCTAACAAATAACGAAAAACGAAATGTCGCGCGCATTTATCTGTATATTTATCTATGTCAAGTTTATTCATATTGTTTGTTTACAAGCGATATCGGATAAGTATTTTTCCGTAACAATTGTAAATACATCGGTAATACGTAATAAGGATTATTCTTGGAATGGATTTATTTCTTGTAATAACGATATTTATATAGGTACGTATTTTATAAAATTAAAAAGTTTAGATTGTATTAGAATTATTGTATTGGGAATAAATGTGGTGTGGTGTGGTGTATGTCACTGACATTTCGATTTATTATCCTTTTTTCTTTGATATGACATTTCGCATTTCCATCCTTTTTTGTTTAATAAAGAGCGCTATAACTGCGTTTAATTAACAAAAACAACTACTTTTTATCAAAAAACACTGGACGATATTGCAGATACGTCACTTACAACTTTATGCAGGCCGTTGTTCAGAAAATATTTTTTTGTAAATTTTATTATTTCTCACTTTACTTCATTTACAGAAACTGGAATTACCGATATATTTTATATACAAAAATCAAGTATATACTTACCAACCTATTTATAAATAGAAATGGCAAAAAAACTACGGAAAAATATTACTGGCCAAAAATGCTTCGCGCCAATTTTAAATTAGGAATAAAAATCGAAGGAGTTTAATATTACAAATATCCACATGTAAATCTATGTTAGATATCAACAGACTTGATTACCAACAGACAACTATTGATTGGTTGTTCTTGTTTATATTTTATTCGAACTGCCTACGCTGGCACTGACCGAATATAATTAACTTACCCGAGTACGTTTCCAGGGCGACACAAACAAACTAATTAGATAATGACAAATTAGTGTGGGAATAGCCCTATCAGCGGTCGCTTTCTGAGTTATCAGATATTTTAATTAATACTCTATTGTGGTGCCCGGTGCTCCCAGTCGAACCTAGGTGTTTGTGATATACGAACCTCTTTTTTGAATTTAAGAAAATTTTACGAACTTTTTGGTCTTTCAAGCAAAGAGGTTTAAGTAATTTCTCGTTGTAAATAAAATGATAAATAATAGTTGGCTCGCAAAATTATTTTGCAGCAAAATGTGAGTTCAGTGTCTTACGATAATTTGGAGTCCGCTAACGAGTGGACTCCGCTTTTTGAGCTCCAATCGTTCGTATAGTAAAGGTAAGTGAGATGAATAGACATAAAGATTTCTCATTGTAAAATACCTTACGAAATATTTTGAATGACATATAATATAGTGCATTTGGTTAATTAAAGCATAGCAAAGGCAACAATGATGCAAATCCTTGCCTTCTTGAAGCCTTAACCATAGCCAACCATAAAAAAATCATGCAATAATTTATTAATTTTGTCCTTTTCGCCGAACAGAATAAAAATGCGATGCACGAAACACATACCTATGCATTAATAAGTTAAGTGGAAAAAAACATAAAGAATACAAAAAATTTAAGCCCATATCACGTCCCATTAAATCCGCCGTAACATTCCATATTTCATAATAGTGGTAAACATAATTTGTTTCTCTGAACCGACCGAGGTAATGACCACAGTAGACATACTAGCAGATAAAATGCAAGTGGATGTGGGACATGCGAAATCTTCCACTGGGCAATAAGGTGCGGCTTGTATGCATAATCATTATGTTATTTGGAGTATAATTCGCGCAACCAGGCGTTTCATGACGAAATTCGTATCGATTTTATGTAGTTTGCGAAGAAAATGTGAATCGAAAATGTTACAAGAAGTTTAATATCGGGTTTATTTGTCGGTTTTATATTTTCTTATCTATTTCTTTATTACTGTATTTAATATTATATAGGATAAAAACACTTTTGGACTCAAGAATGAGTCAATACTATAATTCAAAATAGTTTTTGTTAAAGACTTTTCTTCAAAACCCATAGATATTATCAGAAAAATTACTGGCCACATCTGTACCTCCAATTCTACATTTAAAAAGTTATTTCTACAAAATTGTATTGTGAATATTATTATTATTGAGTTCAATGTTTAAAAATCGAATAGAATGTAAATTGTAAACACTGCATTTAGTGATATTAATGAGAGTCGTTATCGTGCACATAATATGGTGTTTAAAGTTTATATTTGTTTTATAAACAATGCGGGATGTGGTTAGTAAGTATATAATTTTTTTTTTGTTTATTAGCACCGAGTGTTGTACTTGTGTCCTTAATTGAAGTCTTTTTGCGTTTTTTACGAGTCGTGTAGATAAATATATAGAATTTACCTTTGACGGAACTAAATATCGTCTCGTATTAAGTATCAAAACATTAAACATTGTTCATTCCAATCAAAATCCCACAACACCAATAACAATCAGATTTAGTGCAATGGAGACCATGCAAGAATCAAACTCCTTACCTCCCGTCGAGCTGGCTATCCGCCCTACAAAATCATATCAAAAACCATTATAATTATATTTAATAAGCAAACATATTAAACAAAGCTTGCCCTTAACAGTTAGATAAAAACCCAGTGTCGAATGTAAATGCACTTTCATCGAGTCATTAGGACACTTGAGTGCAAGAATGTTTATTTATCGTTTTGCCGTCCTAAATTTTAATCACTTCATTAAATGGGAATAGGTGTTAGAATGCAGATGTGGATGTGTTTAAAATACTCAAGCAATTTATTGTAGGATTTACGTGCAACTTCCTTTGTACTTTTTTTAATAACCAGGTGTCACCTTTGTATTTTATGGATTTTTTTGAATGTACTAGGTAACCATGGCTTATTGTGGTTATATGTTAACAGGCATGCACTTGTTTTCTTACCAGCTATAAAATATTAGTTTACATAAAATTTAATATATTAAATTAAATGCTGTACAAACCAAGTTCCTTAGCCTTCCATTTCAAAAATAAAAACCATTTTTATCAATAATTTTTCCTTAAAGTTTTCCTGCTTTAAACAATTTTCTATTCAACGATTCAATTTAGTTTTGAAACGCAGTTTCCTTTTAAAGATACAAGTTATTGCGAATACAAGAGAAATAGGAAAACATAGCAAACAAGACATGAAGTAGTCGTCAGTTAAATAAATCGGTTTACCGTGACCGTGCCTAAGCGATTTTCAATGGATTGCACAATACTTCATCTGTATCTATAATGATAACTGTTTCTGTGTTATGAATTCAGGACCATTTTGTCATTGCGTTACTAAATAAAACTACATACTTATTTGAAAATAACACTTTAGAATAATTTTCTCGAACTGTAAATGTAAAAAAGTGTAAGTTTCGAACAAAATAAATAATAAAAAGTAAGTTAATTTTACACGCTCTAACGCCACTACTAATCCAAACTAGATCTCCAAAATAGACTCATGCACACGTCATATTAAACTACAAAATTATACAACTATCAAAAAAGTAAAAACCGGGATTTTCGGTGAAAATGTTAGCATAGGTGTAGACGAGTACCTACTCGTAAACCACATACCTACCTAGGTATATGGTTTAATTTATTAACGTAATGCTAAAATGACCCTGTATACTTATAAATACAGGTACCTACTTACCTACTCAGGTAAATACGTCATGTATTTTGTAAAAAAAATATTTTAACATGTGCAATCTATCCTATACAACGTAGGTGTCAGTAACTGAATACATGATAATCAGTTCGAATTGTTGCAATTTATATATGTTGAGAATAATTATATGTATATATCAATAAAATGTCTTAATAATAAAACTTAAAAAATACTATTGAACAGCGATACATTATTGAAAACACCTAAAAGGTATTGTAAAAAGTAAATATTAAGGGTATTTATAATATTTTATTGCATATTAAAATTGTATTTAAATAAAAACCTTAAATATTTTAGAACGCTGACAAAAAAGAACGAATATATATTTTTTCATTCATCTTCCACCGCAGCGTGGCGAGGGCCGATGCTTTTAATTTTAGACTCAGGAAGCCGTTGTCGTACTGCCAAGTGCCTGTCACTATTACTGTAATAAATAATTAAAATATTTTCGATTATTTGCGTGATTGATCGACTATTTTCAATACCTTTTTCTAGTCATGTGACATGAAGTAAAAGGTAAATAGACTTCGTGTAAAGAATTTATGATGTAGGTTTCCGTGTGTCCCAAAAACAAATTAAGATTTTATCTTTGCATTTTTTGTCCTGCAATAAACCGTACAGTCCTTTTAAATTAAAATCGTTTTCCGCAATATAGCGTGTGCTGTATTTTGTTGCAATCTATAAAAGAGATAGAGCATATTTCAGTGAGTATGCAGACTGTTAATAAATATTTTACTTAGTAATTCCCCATGAGCAAACATGGTTGTCAAACAATAATCTTAATCCGTTTACCATTATATTTATCCTGTAGTCCGAAGCTGTTAACAAAACAAAATATTCATAGAAATCGCACATCATTTTATTTATTTTACCCATGTCATGAAAAACATTTAGGCTTATTCAAAGATCACAGATCTGTCTTGTAAATATTGATAAAAAAACATTCTAACTCATATTTATTATGTGTAAGCTACTTTTTTTGGTGAGATTTAGATTACCCGAGATAACGTGCACACTCCCTCTTATGAGACGATGATAATTAAGTTTAGACTATTTTCTTTGAAAACAGAACGTTCGTTGTATAAACTTTTTTTGACAAATTGCGTGTAACGAAACAGTAACTATACGTACCGCTAAATATTCATACTAAAGGTTTAGTTTAAAAATACTGTCAGTTAAGTGAATAGAGGGTGCGTTGCATAACTGCCTACTCTTCCAAGATACAGCCGTGAGGTTACGATGTGTACTTTAGATAAGTAGGTAATAGAAACGAGGCTGTTACACGCATGTGCGTAAATATTATTTTTTCCTTTCCTTGCTTTAATGATGTGCAAACCTCTGTTGAGCGGTGATTTTAGTTTGTATGTTTAAATGTGCTGACACGGATGCGATAGTGTTAGGTGAGTTTCATAATATAAACATTGTGAGGAACAATTGTAATGGAGGAGCTTGACTTACTATACTCTATACACTACAACGTAACGTGGTTGTTTCCTGGTATACGAGAGACTGGGTAAACGCCACCGCAATGTCTATTTCTGCAACCAATACATTGTTGTATCAGTGTGCTTGAGATTGTAGCCAATATACATACTTACTCCACATTATGATACATATCTCATGTTTCTGCTTCGGTAGCGTAGTTGTACTGCATGGGCGGTACGGCAGCGCTCTGAGGTCCTGGGTTCGAATCCCGGGTCGGCAAAGTGATATTTGGGTGTTTCTGCTCAGTATCAGTCCGGAGTCTGGAATTTTTACTCGATATAGCGATAGGTTCGCCGTATCACATCAAGGGACGGAATACACTTGGCAAAAAGTGGGTGCCCTGGTTGCGCCTCTGCATACTCTTTCGGGGATAAATGCGTGATGTGTATATGTGTGTGTATGTGTGTGTGTATGTGTGTGTGTATGTGTCACCGTGAAGGTGCAATGAAATGTCACGCTTTTTAATTAAAAGTTCTTCATGTTGTTGCTATTTGATGGGCCATTTACATCAATTCGTATTTAAGTATTTTATCTTTGTTTACCGTTAAAAGCATCATTGGCGATCTAATTACTAAACCCAATTTCTTCACGAAATGAAATGTAAATATACCCGATAACACCTAAAAGTGTTGTTACTTATCACAAACATTATTAAGGCAAAAGTAACAGTAACTTTGACTGTCAATGAAGCAATTCCGCTACCATTGAGGATGGTACGGTATGCGCACGGCTTTACATGCATAAGTGAGCAGTAGCCAGGCTGTCTGCCGCGCCTGTTGCCATTACGGCTCCGAGGCGAGCCCTGCGTTGCAACAGAATCAATTACGCGAACCTTTTCATCGGTTATTGTTAACGTTTAGTTCTCCCGTAGGAAAGAGTTAATTGACGTACACAAGTTTTTTTTATAAAGCCACGTGAAAGCATCCCCAATGCAGCTGATGGTAAGTGGAGTGGGGTCCAGTAGAATGACGAGAGATGTCAGTCGACAGTCGACACAATTATGCCGGCCTGTTGGATCCAGATAAATATTGTATTAAAATAGCTCAGAGTTGAAATGATAAAAGGCACCCTATTATTATATGTGACCTAACATATGGGAAAATATGAGTTATAATAGAGGGGTTCGGTAGACACAGGTGTCTACTGATAAAAACGATGAGATGCTATATTATTTATTACACTTTATATGCAAAGAGTATAAAGGCGGATTTAATGCTGTAGGCATTCTCTACCAGTCAACCTTTAGGTGGTGCAGAGACTAAAGAAGGTGTACACAGCGATAGAAGGTACTGGACAAAATATTGACAAATAAAAGATTAATATAATTGTGTGACTAGTATATTATACGTAGGTAGGTACATATTTAACAAAAAAGCGGAGATAGCCTAGTTGGTTGTGGAACGGACTGCCTAGACGAATGTCCGCAGGTTCAAATCCCAAGGGCACACACCTCTGACTTTTTTAAAAAAATGATGTGTGTATTCTTTGTGAATTATCGCTTGCTTTAACGGTGAAGGAAAACATTGTGAGGAGACCTGCACACCTGAGAAGTACTCTATAGGAATTTCGAAGGTGTATGAAGTCTACCAATCCGCACTAGGCCAGCGTGGTGGACTTAGGTCTCAACTCTCTCAGTGGTATGACACTCCTGCCCAGCGGTGGGACAGTATAATACATGATCATTTTTATTACATCTCAGGGTAATTTGCGCAGTGTAGTATCAAATTGTGCTTTATAATGAATGTAATATGTTCCCAATATAAGAAAAAACGCTGTCAATAGCATTCAGGAATAATATAACTTTCTATTACGGAAAGCCTATATGAGCTCAGGAGATATTTTTCTTTTACGCTTCAAATATTTACAGCAATTTTTTTTTATATGTACACGGTAGACCTCACCGCACCTTATGGTAAGTGGAGTGGGGTCTAATGGAATATCGACTGATGAGAGATTACCCCTCGGCAGTCGACACAATTATGCCGGCCTGTTGAGGCCGGATATATACAGAATGATTCCGGAACGCGACACTTAAGTGAGCTACTATGGCGGGTTTTAACACCTTGTGTACGGTAGTCACTATTCGGGCGGATATTTATTTATCTTGGGACACAAACAGTTACACAATATGTATTGAATCAAATACAATACAATCAATACAATGAATAATAACTGTGTAACTCACAACGTTATCCTGAAATTAGTTTTAGACAAACTTTGGTGTTATAAGATATATATTATGTACTACCAATAAAATATATTTTTTTATTGTAGATGACAGTAACCGAGTTAAGTCCATACTAGGATCTCGTTAACTGATGTGAACACCTCGTATTGATGGGCGAAAGTTGCATTCGCGCTGCACCTATACGTTACTAGTTAACTCTAACCTTCGCGAGGTAGGCAGAGATTGTATAAACGACGTCAATGTAATCGATAGAAAGAGAATAAAACTTATTATAAAGAGAGAACAAAAGATTTACCATTGATATTATACTTATCTAATATAATAAGTATGTGATGTTACCAGGCTTGGATGTATTAAACGTAGAAATCACTGAATGAATTTGATTGCATTTATCTCGATAGAGTAAACAGAGAGTCTTTACGAAAGCCCTTTCACGGACAGAGATGCAAATAAAACATAGTTATTTTTAACATATTAGCGGTTTTGCTTCTAAAATATATGCTTCGGAGCATTTAAACGCAGAAATAACATTATTAGTTCATAAAAGCGGCTTCTCGTGTGGCATAAGTATATGAATGCACCTTTTCCAAAATGATCAGAGCCTTAATTTCACTCAAAACCTATATATTAACAATGTAAGAGATATTAAATTCCCGTTGTTTTTCATTGTACCGGAAATTGAACTAAGGACATAATATCATAGGCCGCATCATTTATTGGGCGATAAAATGTGCATAAACGTTTGAAATATGCGATAGAGTTTCCATTACGAGTAAATTAATTAAAATGCCTTTAAGATTATCTTTATGTGAATCCGGTAAAGATATTTATATTGGTATTATAAATGTAAAATTATGTTTGTTTATTTAATAGTTCTTGACTCGATTACTGAACCAAATCTGATGAAGCTGCAGGTGACAAGGTGCGGTAAAGATGAATTTTATATATAATTTTTTTTTATTTTCTTTTAATATTTTTTTTTAATATGACCGAAGACTGAATCGCATAGCTAATAGTTATGACCCTTTGTTTCTTTGTAAATAAAAAATAGCTATAAACTTTCCAAAATGCAGAGTTACAATTAAAAAGGAGGATTGAATGTCGTAAGACCCGTTATGGCCTTTCGTGTCTGTAAATAAAAAATAACCATAAAATTTTCAAAATGTAGAATTATCAAAAAAATATTTTATAAGTCTATCAATTGCACCCGATGCAGATAATTTTTATGCTAGATTGACAATCCTATCAAAACAAGCGATAGCTTCGATAATCTGACACCTTAAAATCACTCAAAAGTCCTAAATGTTTCTATTTTACAATAGTCACTGACATCAATTGATTTATCCGCTCCAAAAGTCACATCCAACGACGCCACTAGTCTAACATGTATGAAAAACAACATGGAAAAATCGTAAAAGCCATGTCGTATTTCAATTGTTTAAGTACATTATTGTTTAGCAATGTTTAGAACAACACCGGAAAACTTGTGCATTGATTGTAATTTATATTTATTTGTTTATGTGTTATTAGAATAGACATTAACTACGTTGTATGCGAGAGTTTGTGTATCATCTTTGTTTCTATTTATTGCTAAGCAAAATATATAACCAGTTATGGCTCTATAGAAATATCCCTATAGAAATATAATTACTTAGCAAAGTTCGGAGTAATGCTATGATAATAGCTCTGTTTCTCAGTGTTTTCGCAGTGCGTGGGCGCAGGATATAATGAGGTTCTGTGAGCATTTAAGTTATTGAAAGTCGATGGAAGGGTTAGATGTAAAAAGAAACAAAATATTATCTTTATGACGTCCCGGAGTATTATCATGCTCCTAAAAGTAAGATGAAACGGGAACCCCACTGTGCGTTAATTTTTATGCATTTCCATATTTGAAACATGGAATATTTTAAGCAAATTTCATTGCTGATTTCACGAAAGAACTACTTTTTCTTATTTTTTGCTATTACGTAAAATAATGGTTAAAATCGCACATACTAAAATACCCTATTGCCGACACTGTGCGGCAGGCGCACTTTGCGTCCTAATGGTTGATTAATTACATAAGTGTAGTTAGCAGGCAATATAAGAATGGTGTAGTCCTTAGAGAATAAATTTCAAAGCGGGAAGGTGATAGCAAATTGTTCCTTAACAACGATTTTCTGTGGAAAAGTACAGTCTAGTTATCTCGACTATTTCATCCAGCAGAAAGTTTTGTCTATAAGATGACTTTTTCATTGCTTGAATGTCGAGACGAGCTTGCCGTTCGCGTTATGGTAAGCGATACGACTGCTCATTAATAGAAGAAACACCATCCTTGAATTACAAAGTATTGTTTGGTATGCTACTGCGTTCGCCTTCCTGAGATATGAGATGTTAAATCTTATTATGTCCAGTAGTTACAATGACAACAAAGACTTTACCATAAAAAATACTTCTCAAGCTATTATTTACTTTCGTATTCCTTTCTTAAGAGAACGTTAGCACATCTGTATTACCTTTTTTGTATTGTGGATCTTTCTGGGCGTTGTCCTTCTCATGTGGATTCTTATTTATCGACGTATAATTAAAAAAATGGTTGGACGACCTTGACAGCACATTCAAAATATATTTCTTAAAGTGCGTCAAATTTATGGATTGTTCCAATTCATTAACACACCATATTACAAGTAACAACGTTATAGGTGATAATGCGAAATGATTAGGAGCGGTTCTGAGAAGCTCGCCGGTTCTGTTTTCCAACAATCGTGTTAAAGATGATTAAGTCACGATTTTAGCGGGAATAACGATGCACCTCTTTGACAATATTATTGATAGTCTTGCTTTGATTCGAGCCATTAGTAGAATATAATTTAATACGCGAGTGAACAGTTCGCTAATTATATTCCTTGACGCCAATGATATGATTGGCTAGTTTACCGCTATACTGGGCACATCATCCATTTTCAAATTTGTTAGTTTTGAATTTTGCTAAACTAAATATTCAATTAATAAGTACTAACCCTATGAGGGCATATAATCCGATTCCTGCCGGCTTCCATTTAGTCAAATCTAATTAACATTAGAACGATTTCCAGATAGCATTTATGCATAATATTATAATTAGTACCTAAGTTGGGTCGTTTTGCCTCATAGAAATGTTCATTCTTCGCCACTGAAACCTTCCCAGAAGTAGAGGCCTGTGTCTTACAGTGGGACAATATACAATACCGGACAAATATTATAGCGATATCTAAAGACTGAGCAAGTTGATAGAAATACTGCACCTACTATTCTATTGCAGTATTTATACATAAATACATTAATATACCTACAGAAAAATAATAAATAAATTAACATATTAAATAGAATAATGAACAATGGCACATAAGTTGTACCTAACCAGATATTCAGGAAACGATTACATTTGTGTACATACTTATTTGTCTAATATAGTACATACATTCATATATAGTAGCACGCTTTTTCCCTATTAGGTGTAGGTGTGACACACTCACATTTCGCCGGCTATGTTTGGTCCCATGTTATAAAGGGTAGGCCAATTGCCATTTACCGAGCACCTTTCCAGATTTGCTTTGCTCAACTCGGAATTCAAACCGGAGATCTTAGCGCAACAGTCGAACCGCGCACGCAATCTAACTACGCCACTGAGGCATTCTATACCATATTTGCTTTATTTAGATAAATGCATATTCTGAATGCATTCTTTGATCACGCCTTAAATTATACACTAGGTATGGTTGTCGAAAAAAGGAACAACGGATATCAATTTGTGTCAATAAAATTGCTTGAAAGTCGGACTAGGTTGTGGGCAAAAAGTTTGCGGTTACATTACGAAATGACCTGAGGCGAGAACGCACGTTTAAATGGTTTATGTTCTTTATCCTGATATACAGGGTGTTTTTAATAAGTATTTTTTTTATTTATTTAAAACTTTATTGTACACCATAAATATAAAAAAAAAACAAGACAAATATGTATACATACGGTAGAAGTAAAAAAAGATCTTAAAGTCACTTTACAATTAGTTACTCTAACCGTAGATGTAAAATAAAAAAGTGTACAAAATAAATATTAGTAAAAAATAATTTTCATTTTATGTGCCCGAACACATTTACTACTATGCGAAAAGGATTTGTCGGAGCCGTAACTTTAGACTTTCAGTCAGAAATACAATCACGCACACACTATATTCGCACTAAACTACAAAATTATCAAAAAATCGCAAAACTAAAACCGTTTTTTTACGGAAAATCATTATTCATAGATGATTTTCGACACAATGTTACCAGAGGTAAAGACGAATATATAGTTAATTTAGAATGGCAAAGATACACTTCTAAGACTCTGTATAGTACACTCCATAATTTTGTTAGCATTTAATATTATTTTCAACAAATTAAGGACGATAATTAAGATTTTATCGATAAAGCCTAGTGTTAGCTAGTTATTTCGCATGAAATTTTCTTAGTATAGTAAACATTTGTCAGCAGGTCTGTCTGTTGTCTATGCATAAATCTAGAATATATATTAATGGAGAATTTTACTAAAATTCATTCACTATACTGGAATTAGCTTACAAATACTTTTTCAAATTATCACAGTTGTAAAATTTGTAGTATTTATCACCTAATTATTATATTTCATTTCGCTTACAATAGAGGCGAAATCTGCATTAAAATACATCCTAAAGTTTTTAGGTAAAACGCGAATAAATAGACAGAGGGACTCTACATATCTATTAGTAAAGATATTGAGAAAATAATCAGTTAAGTAATAAAACATTAATATTGCAAACAGTATGAGATGGTTTTGCAATTGTGGTATTCCAAACGCACAGGAAAACAGTACCGAGAAAGTGATATGTATCAAGGCCGCAAGAAAAGCAATTAAGTTTTATATTTTTTGTTGTCTGAGACGAGTTTGGGAATAACCCGACTGTTCACTAAGATGTAGTCGTTTATTACTAAACGTAAGCTGCAATAAATTGGGACAAAATATTGGCCGAATTGGGAACCTGCTTTTTGTGGCGGTTACAGTCTGCAATTACTTGAAGCCAGTTTGAAGAACATTGTAGCTAATGTAACTACTGGACATAATAAGACTTAACATTTCATGTCTCAGGACGGCGAGTGCAGTAGAATGCCAAATACTTTGTAATTTAAGGTGTTGGATGGTGTTTCTACTGTTTATAGGCAGTCGTATCGCTTACCATCTGGCGAACGGTAAGCTCGTATCGTCATTCAAACAATAAAAGATAGGTCCCACTAGAGAATAATAATTGAAATAGATATATTAATGAATAGAGAAATTCTCGGTTCGAAGTCGACTCTTAACCGGAGTCTTGGAAGACAAGAAAGAAAACCGATGCTTATTTTTTCATGAGACACAGAGCTTAAAATTGTTAAAATGAATGTAGTTGAAGCTAGTGTTAACATGAATTCATCATTATATTAATCGATTTGGTAATTGATTGAAGCGCTTGCCTTAATCATAACTAATACGTCTAGTTTATTAACTTGTAAGAACCGCGTACCAATTTATTATTAAAAATAAATCAACAAATGTTTATAGAACTAGTATATTTGTATTAATATATGTATTGTCTTATTTATATTTTATATACACCCCATATAGTGTCACCTCTGCATCACCCAAAGGCTGAATGTTAGAGAATGCCTCAAGCTTTAAGTCCACCTGTATATATTTACTGTATTTTTATACGACCACAGCAAAATGAAATAGCGACCTACGTGGGCTACTATGGCGGGTTTTAACACCTTGTGTACTTAAATTAAATGAATGAATAAATTAATAAAGGAAATTAAACGCCAATGCTTCTAAAGATCACATTATTACACACAATTTGAAACGAAGCGCTTGGCTTGTCAAAGTTTGATTGTCAGTTAGTCAATTACGTCCTTGCATGATGATCAATCATTCGAAAGTCATGGCTTGATACTGATATACAGAAAGTACATCGTGGCACTAATAATATTCGCCGGCGAGATAGCCATGAGAAAATGTAATCAGGTGAAATTTATTTTAGCACGAAGACATTCATTAGTTTTGTCAAACATCTTTGTGTATTTGCTATTGGTATTTTTAATGATACACTATTTTTTTGCATTGGTTATTGACCCGACCATCCTACTAATATTATAACGGACGAAACCGCGAGCAAAAGCTAGTTAATGGAGTTCTTGAAGAAAAATTGAATATCACAATCTTTATACAATCGTTGGCATCGGGTATGGTCCAGATCGATTCGATGAATTATAGGTAAAACCCAACAGTTTTGCCAATGTATTCTAGATCTTAACCAAGTTCACTTACGTTATGTATCTGGCTGAGAAGTGGCGAAGGGACTGTTTTATCCGAAACCTGTTGGCTTTTTTTTATCAATACTACTTAGCAAAGTCGCAGAAGGTTGCTGGATGCGGGCCGGTTCCAATAGATCGATCTGAAAATCTTTGGGAAAGGCTCATGTTCAGCAGTAGCCATCCTGTGATGATGATCACTTAGTAGCAAAAGTACCATAAAATCATTTCACGAAAGATTAAAAAACGTATAAACAATACCAATAAATCAACACAGTAATTCAAACCGGAATAAACCGGATCAATCTGGACTAATCCAGTTTTTCGTGTGCCGCAACAGCGATTATGCTAATTTTGCAATTCTAATGTCACAATGAAACCGATTGTCCGGCGGTTTCCTTTCAGCTGTATTACGTCGCAAGGCTGAATAGCGACCCTGCGTGATATTGATTTTAGATGTTTTACTCGGAATCATGAAAAACTCTTTTTGTTAGTTTCGTTTATGACTATTTATAGCTGAGGTTCTTTGGCAATATTTCAAATAAGGCCCTTTGTGTCGATAAAAACTTATTGTATCCAGGTAGTGTTATTTCCTGCGTATAAGTCAAGGAGTCTATTTATTAGTTTCTAGTACGGCCTATAGTAAAAATCACACAATATTAATGTATATGTAAATTTAAATATAGAATATCACTAAATGAATTGATCACGAAGCCCTTCTAACCGGAACACAATAGTGCTCGAGCAGTGATTGCTTGTGAAAATACACAATGTAGTGATACCTACCTAAGTAGACCTTCAATTTTTTACGAAGACAGCAAAGTGACTCCACAGCACCTGATGGTAAGTGGAGTGGGGTCCAACAGAATGTCGACTGACAAGAGTTGATTACCCCTCGGCAGTCGACACAATTATACCGGCCTGTTGGAACCGGATATAAACAGGATGATATTGGAACGCGACACTCTTACGTGTGCCACTTTGGTGGGTTTTAACACTTTGTGTACGGTGATCGCTATCCAAGCGGATATAAAATATATCCCACCAGCAAACTACTTATATCCGTGCCTATCATCTAATGAGTATATAAATATATACTAATTTACAAGTGACTGAATGATGTACTCACGTTATTTCAGAGTTTACACTACATTTGGCCCAGTTCTTTGAACTGGCAAATTTATTTGTTGAACGATCATCATCGGGAATCACTCTAAATACACACAATCGTTAGGTCGCTTAATATGTTTTAAGTAATATTATTTAAGGTGCAATTTCAAATGGACTAAACAGACTTATAGAATTGTTTGACTTCAATAGAACCAATTTTTTCTTTGCTGTATGTCGGAATAATTAAAGCCTATGTTTTTTGTATAAATCAATTGTAGTTTTGTGTCAATAAAATTATTCTTATTACCTAAGTAAGATATTAGTTTTTTTATATATTTTAAGACAAAGTCTGCTTACAATTGGTATTATATTTTCATTAGCTTTATTTATTTATTAATTCGTAACAAATCTCCTTTCTATTTTAATATTTTTTTTGTACGCTACCGTCTATGTTTTTATAAGTTGTGCCTCTTTTTTTTTAACAGCTATAGGTTATATTTTAACCCTGGTAGACTTTTAATAATTTCAAAGAAATTAAAGAATAAAATATATCCCAAAAATATTTTAAAGGAGATATTTTTATTTTGCCAGGGAAACATATCTGTTCCATTGTTATAAAAAATTAAAATAAATCCACCAGACTCAAAAATGAACAATTAAAGACATATTACCTTTTTAGCTTGCAATTGTAACCTGCTCGGATCATCAGCCTTCGTCTGAACTGAGGATTGGATTGTAAATTTAAATTACATTAGGATGTGTAATGTAGACGAGTTAACAGTACTTGGTTATAACATCGAGCTATGGATACGACAACGATAGGTCACATAGCCGTACAAGATGCTGGTGGTAGTATATATTTTAAATCCGCCCGGATAGCGACCACCGTACTCGAGGTGTTACCCGCCATAGTGGCCCGCGTAAATGTGTCGCGTTCCGGGATCAGCCTGTGTATAACCGGTTCCAACAGGCCGGCATGATTGTGTCGAGTGTTGAGAGGTAATCATCTCTCGTCATTCATTCTATTGGATTGGTGCTGTGGCGTCACTTTGTCTTGCAAGTATAAAAGAAAAGGATTTAAAGGACGCTCTTCATGGCTTAAGTTTACCGATTATTTTTAATACTACAGCACAGATATATCACAATATCCACAATTACATATAAAATAAAGACTCCCGGTACATCTGTCTGAACGCGACAAACTCAAAAACTAACAAATGGATTTCGATGTTTGGTATGGATTGAGACCGGTTGTAATTGAATGGTTTAAAGTTACGGTAGCCAGTTTATCGCAATAGCATATTTTAACTAATGACGGACGCGATTATTAACGTGGTTGCAAGTAATTAGCAAATATGATTTCATTATTTGTACGGATTAGTTATTCTAAGACATGTTAGAAAATACAAAAATAACTGCAATATACGGATTGCGATACCGCTTTGCCTATTTCCAATATAAGATATTTGCGTTTGGATGAGGTTCCGTCCGCGTTCATAATAATAATATAGGTCAAAGAATTTTCAAAATTAGAATAGTCGTTATAGAGATTTTCCTTACTTGTTCCCTTTACATCACCATTTTCTGATACACAGGGACTGTTAAAGTATTGCGTGAGCAGAATGTTACCATAAATCCCCCGGCTCCCTTGTCAGCAAAAGTAAGCTCATACCGCCCTCTCCAGTACTTACTTAAACATACGTCAAATAGGCAGTAAATCTATTCAAATTTCTTTATTACTATTCATAAAAAAATATTACTGACGTAATCATTATTTAGAACCCTGTACGCTATGACATCGAATATACGCAAAACATATTCCCACCCAGCTTTGTTGTTTATGTAATGCCTGATATTGCGTAATACGGCCCCATAATAATAGATATAGATTTAAACAGATATTATTTGAATACCGATTGTGGGCTGTTTTTGCTTGGACCTTTCTTACGTTAGTCTATAAAAAAGTTATCATAATTAATAATAATAATAATATCAGCCCTGTATTATATACTCGCGCACTGCTGAGCACGGGCCTCCTCTACTACTGAGAGGGATTAGGCCTTAGTCCACCACGCTGGCCTAGTGCGGATTGGTAGACTTCACACACCTTTGAAATTCCTATAGAGAACTTCTCAGATGTGCAGGTTTCCTCACGATGTTTCCCTTCACCGTTAAAGCGAACGATAAATTCACAAACAATACACACATGATTTTGAGAAAAGTCAGAGGTGTGTGCCCTTAGGATTTGAACCTGTGGACATTCGTCTCGGCAGTCCGTTCCACACCCAACTAGGCTATCGCCGCTTTATTTTTTATCATAATTGAATGAAATTAAATATTATACTGAGGCTTTTTATAGTAATTTTAGTAATTACCTTCCACACACAAACTTACAAACTTTACCTTTTTATATAGAAAATATAGAGTACACATCCTGGTAATGTTTATTGTACGTAGATTCCAATGTTTATTAATATTAGCACATATTTGTCTGTTTGTTTAAGGTAATAATTGTACGAAATTCATAAAAGTTAAGTCAATAGGCGACAGGGAATTGTATTTACTTTGCTAACTGCCGTGACATAGCTCTGTTAGAATCGTTTTTATGGTGTTTTATTGTATTTAAATTGTCAAACCCCGTAATAGTCCATTGAAATGTTACATTTTTTAGGCCTTACCTTGCGTTTTTTAGAGGACGCAATTTTATTTTTTTGAAGTGTAGGGGGGGTCAGTCTAAAGCTAAAAACAAGATTGTGGGGTCGCCACCCTTGTCCCACGGCCGCCATCTTGAAAATAGGGGTTGAAATGGTTTTACGATGTATCTCTTAAACTATTTATCTGACAAAAATGTATAAACACTTTTTGTTGCAAATTAAATTCTCTAGAACTTTGGTTTAGTAACTTTTGTCGTAGAACTATAAATAAAAAAGTTATAAGCGAAAATGTTAAGAAATTCATGTTAAGCAATGTCCATTGCAACGTCATCAGAACGTGTGTTTATAAGGTTCATAATACTCTTTTTGTACTCATTAATACCCAAATACCCAAGGGACAATTAGGGAACAAAAGAACATCTGCCTGCTATTATTATTATTATTTCTAACCTCTCTTATTGTAAGAATAGCTGATAATATTGTGTTGAAGTTGTCGTTCAACTTATATCTTTTAGTTGTGCTACATATTTCTGTACGTGCGAATGTATTTTATTCTGTTTTTAATTCTGCAGACGATTTCGAATGATTTTAGACACGATTTTAACTTTAGTGAAAACTACTTTTTTTTTATTAGCATTTTGACTTTTAAAAGACTTTTAAAAGTCAAAATGCTAAACTCTACTTAGGACAACTTCAACACAAAATTATCAGCTATTCTTACAATAATAGAGGTTAGAAATAATAATAATAATAGCAGGCAGATGTTCTTTTGTTCCCTAATGGTCCCTTGGGTATTTGGGTATTAATGAGTACAAAAAGTATTATGAACCTTATAAACACACGTTCTGATGACGTTGCAATGGACATTGCTTAACATTGAATTTCTTAACATTTTCGCTTATAACTTTTTTATTTATGGTTTTACGACAAAATTTACTAAACCAAAGTTGTAGAGAATTTAATTTGCAACAAAAAATGTTTATACATTTTTTTTGTCAGATAAATAGTTTAAGAGATAAATCGTAAAACCATTTCAACCCCTATTTTCAAGATAGCTTTAGACTGACCCCCCCTATACTTCAAAAAAATAAAATTGCGTCCTCTAAAAAACGCAACCCCAAATGTAACTTTTCAATGGACTATAATACCAGTCACTTATCATAGGAGACCGTCAGCCTGCCTTCCTCTTTAAAACAATGTTGGAGATTTTGGTTGTGGCGAATACCGATATTACGCGTTAGTATTATTGCTAAACTAATTTTACACATAGTTTGACGGACTTATCGCCGAATATGTACATACATATAACAAATACCTAATAATAATAATAATAATAATATCAGCCCTGTATTATATACTCGCCCACTGCTGAGCACGGGCCTCCTCTACTACTGAGAGGGATTAGACCTTAGTCCACCACGCTGGCCTAGTGCGGATTGGTAGACTTCACACACCTTCGAAATTCCTATAGAGAACTTCTCGGATGTACAGGTTTCCTCACGATGTTTTCCTTCACCGTTAAAGCGAACGATAAATTCACAAAGAATACACACATGATTTATTAGAAAAGTCAGAGGTGTGTGCCCTTGGGATTTGAACCTGCGGACATTCGTCTCGGCAGTCCGTTCCACACCCAACTAGGCTATCGTCACTTATAGTTGTTGTAGAGTTTAGTTGTGGCGAATACCGATATTACGCGTTAGTATTAATGCTAAACTAATTTTACACATAGCTTGATGGACTTATCGCCGAATATGTACATACATATAACAAATACCTATTATAAGTAGTTAATTGTATAGTTTCTCCCTCTCTTGAAACTTTGCCCGACAGGGTCCACGATTATGTCACGTGTATTAAAATGTACCATCTATTGTATAAAATGATGTGGAGTGCAATAAACTTTGAATTTGAATTTGAAAGGGGTCGACAGAGGTGTGACTATTAACAAATGAATCTATAATGCACCAACTGATAATATAAAACTTTAAATAGAATAAAAGAATATCGGATTGTGTTTTAATGTAAGAAACCTTTGCGTGATGTATATAAAACTAAAGAGGTTTTGTTATTCTGTTTGATCGCGCTGTGTAGAATTAAACACTGCTCCAGTTTTGAAAATTCTATGACATCTAGATACATTATCTCTCAGTGCTACACGCAAATTTCAACTAGATAATGAATTTACGTGGGCAGTGTCGCATGCGAAGTCTAGTATACATGTACTTTTCTGCGAGGATTTTTTCCAAGAAACCCACATCTTTTGCTGGTTGTAGGATATATTTTATATCCACCCGTATAGTGACCACCGTACACAAGCTGCTAAAACGCACCATAGTGGCTCAACTAAGTGTGGCGTTCCGGTTTCAGCCTGTGAATATCATGCTTCAACAGGCCGCCATAATTGTGTCGACTGCCGTGGGGTAATCATCTCTCGTCAGTCGATATTCTAATGGACCCCACTCCAGTTACCATCAAGTGAAGTGGGGTCACTTTACGATGTTTGTAAATAAATCACCATAGCACGTGCCGTACATTTTCATTTCCCTGCATTATGTCCACGTGCGCGTCAAATGTTCCGCATGACTCACGGTATAGACATACCGAAATGCTATACCGGTCTTATAGTTTAACTGAATAGTAATGGTATGTTTTTCGGTATGAAGCTGTGTACATACTTTTTTTATTATAGGTTCTGATTATTCTGTATGTTAACGTTTAATTATTGCGAAAATAGCTAATTTATATTGATCATCACGTGGTCAGGTCAACCAGATAAAGTATTCAGGTTTATTTTACATTTCGTTACTACAAAACGCATACTTATCTTCTTAAAAATAATATTCTACATTAAATTACTTTAAGATGTAAAATAGAAAAGTGTTTGTTTTGAAGAAAATAAATACCTATTCCACATAACTCCGGGTTGGGCATGACCCCCCAAGACAGCAACATGTAACCTTTCACATTTATAATATCAAACATTCATATCTTAGTGATAGACAAAGAATTTATCCTCATGCATGACGTACGGGTTTTCTTCCGAGTTTCCCTCTGAGATGTTAATGATCATAGTATTAGGATTAACAAATAGAATGCTATTTTGTATGATTTTATATTTATGTTTGCGCAATAATGGACAAATTGCAAACTGTAATCGCATGGAAAAAACACCTTTTAAATTAATATGATTAATTATACTTGATTAAAAAATTAAGTAACCAAGGAAAGTATTTAAAATTAATGATAAATATCTTACAATGGCAATGAAGTTGTAAGAACTTCTTTGTCTCTCATTCTCGTGGTAATGTGTTGAATTATAGCAAACTTAACACTCACATCACTGGTGAGTCATGCAAAATTTTATCTTACTAATATTGTGTAAGTTGGTGAAGATGTTTTTATGAGTAAACGTAGATTTGGATGGAATTTGGCATATGGATAGACTAAGCTCTCGGGGTGTTAGTAATCGATCTTATCATTAAGAAGGATCTCAAGTAAACATTTAATGTATTGAGCTATTTAATAAGCGCAGCTTAAGTTGTAATCTAAGAGCTTGTTCTCAGCGGAGTCGGTGTTGGTAATCAGAACTCAGCTATCAAAGTTCTTTATGCTGTGGCTTAAGATATGTTTTGAGATGCTGATATCTGTTTATGAAATAGCGATGAGCTTAAGATGCTGACTTTTATTTGGCAGCGTCTCAGCTGATATCGCGCTTGAGAGCGGATCAATGGATAGTGTTCCTAAACTTATATTTAGGCTATTTTAGGCTAAGTTGGTAGTTTACATCTGAAACTGTTTCGGAAACTGTCAGGAAGAAGAGTTGAGGGTAATATCATGAGTAATGAGAACCCTGGAGCACAACCTACGCATATGCCACAAAAAACAAGCTGTAATTTGTACAAAAATACACTCAAAGTAAATTCGAAGCGCATCTTTAATTTTGCCGAAATACATCCAAATGAACTAATTTATGCATTCGCGAACCGCGGAACAACGCCTAAAGACTGCAAATAAGAATACATCGGTATGTCATGGTATTACACAAACTGACAAATTTCCGCAATTGTACGCGGAAACGGACACTTCCTCCAAATATTTCGAGATGCCATCGCTTGCCCAAGGCCGGTATGAGGATGCTTAGACCATCAATTAAGTATGTTACAGTTTATCGCATAGATTAGACGAAGGTCGGTTATAAATTTAATTCATTGTTCTTTATTGAATGACTGAGTCGGTCGTCTACTGTCAAGCGTTGTAACTGGTTAAATGCATTAAATACAATAACAAAACTCAAACATTGAGCTCGTAATAACCTGCTTGAAGACAAAAATGTCTATCCATTTCTATACTAGCTTTTGCTCGCGGCTTCGCCCGCGTGTGTTTTTCCGGGATAAATATTATCCCGGGATAAAAAAAGCCTGTAGCACTCAAGAGTAATATAGCTTTAAAAGTTCCTGAGATTAGCGCATTCAAACAAACTTTTCAGCTTTATATATTGGTATAGATTACATAAAACCATAATTTCTTAATTTTTTGTCTATATAGTCAAACAGTGACGCGTGGCCCGTTTTCTACACGGGAACAGACAGATAGACTTGAATCCTTACTTATCTCAGACGTTGTGGGCATAGCTAGAACAAAATATATACAGCAAAAAAACAGACACCTACATAATATTCTCCTATCAAACTTAACAATGAAACAAAAACTATTTTGAAAAACATTGAAAATGCTAATGGAGTCATTTTCATTTTATTTTATTTCCTTGTAAGATCCATTGTTACTTACCAAGTTCATTGCTAACGTGGCGGGACTTTTCCCTCTGCATGATAACTTTTTCCTCAAGGATAACTTAGCATTTTAAAGAGTCTTTCTAATATGCTTGTGGAATTAATTTAGTTTTAATTAGTGATGGAGTTACGGCGTAATTGTTATTTTAATTATTTTGGTCTAGATCTTTTTTTTTATCATTTTTGAATGGTTCGATGGCGTGGTCGTCTTGTGTAAACGGTACTAGTACGATTACCTGGCTGTGATCCCCGGTTCAATTCCCAGGTCGGGCCAAAAACATTGTGACTGTTTTTGGCATCTTATAAATTACTCTAAATACATACTGTATGATTTTCAGTAATCAGTATATATTCCATATTAATATTCTTCTTTACAATAAATTTCTTTGCACGGCACTCCCTAACTGGCACTCGAACCCTGACTGTCGCGACGATTACCGCGCTATCTAGCACTGAACAAAAGTAATTACGTAAACTATCCATTTAGTAAAGCGTGCACTGAACTTGACCGATTACATAAGTGATTTCGAACCACATGCAAACCGGAAGTACCACTTCTGAAATCGGCGCCCGCCACCGGTTTGAATTTGGAACAAGTTCAACTTGTTTGATTCGCGTCAGTTTTGCATCCTACGCTTCTTATTACAGCATGAACAATATTGGGCGGCTTAATAAAATTGACGTTCGATTTTCGAATTGTTATGTTATTCCATTTTTAAATTGCAATGGTTAATTGCACCAGCAAATCATTTGTTCTCGAAACGTGTTTTTTTGGATAAGGCAGATATATGAAAATATTACATGTGTCTCATGTTGTGCATATTTTGTCGATATTGACAATTATGATAGCGTGTACCTAAGCAGATATAAGGTTTACTAATTTATTTCCTAAAACTCAAGACCAAGAATGAATTTACATGTAACATTATTTTCAATATGATTAGCTATGCCATGCATCTGTTTCTAAGAAAAGACGTAATTTATAAAAGCGTTTCTTGTATTCAGTTCTATTATGATTCTTGGAATTTATTAGGATGAAAACACTTAAATAATATTTTCAATTATGTTTTCCGCTAGAAATATGTAGCGGCGTAAATAATTCATATCAACATTACCGTAAATATTTACTTACTTCGTATTTCTCACGCGTAAGTAAGCAAAATAATTGCATTCCTTGATATTATAATGCTGACGACATAAAAAAATATGCAGTGATGTAGACTTCCGATTTTTTGTGTGAACTCATATTACCATTAATTTATTGACTTGATGATATAATTTTAAAAAAATATACTGGTTGGTAAGATTGTGCTTTATTTGCGTTCCAATTTTGAATTGTATTGCTCTATTACTTTCTTAATTATTTATCTACTAATCAAATTAATAACAATACGATGATTAATAATAATTAATATTTAGTACTAAGTACACATTACACACGTAATGTGAATGAATGAAATGAAATGAAAAGTCGGGACTGTGTCTACTCTGCCTTTGAAACCTAACTCTTTATTGTTTGATGCCGATATCGAATAGGAAAATCTCTTAGTAAATGCATTTTGAAAATTTCCTTGTAAATATTTACATAACCTAATAAATTTAAGTGTAAATTTAAGATTTCTAGAGCCATCGGTCTAGGTTATAAGTTTGCTGCCATTCAGTAAATGTTAACGCCTAATAAAATTTTATTTATTAATAATATAATCAATACATAATATTTCCTTTGCCTGTGTAATAATATCAGCCCTGTATTATACTATACCACTGCTGGGCACGGGCCTCCTCTACTACTGAGAAGGATTAGACCTTAGTCTACCACGCTGGCCTAGTGCGGATTGATAGACTTCACACCCTCAAAATTCCTATAGAGAACTTCTCAGGTATGCAGGTTTCCTCACAATATTTTCCTTCACCGTTAAAGCAAGCGAATTGCCTGTGTGAACATACTTTTTTATCTATAACGATTGTGATATCTTCAAGCATTGTTTCTCGTCGGATGCTGTTGTTATCAAACCTTTACTTTCACGTCGTATCGCACATGACCAGAGTCCGTAATCCGCTTCCCGTCGCGGAGTCTGTTAAATCTTCTCATCAACTTTCACGCAAGTATAGCCCTTATTTATGTTGGCGTTTGTGTTGAATTATAGTTTTATGTAAAGGTATTTATTTTTTTAATACGTGTGGGTTACTTCACTGCAATACTTAGAATGTAAAATGGGTTTAAGGTTTGATTCACAGATTCGGCATAAAAATTAGTTTCAGTAAATCCCAAGATATAAATAAATGGACTAAAAGCAACTTTTAAATTTTTTAATATATTGGAATGAAAACTACATACATACAATATATATTTTTTAAACTTGGGTCATATGTATTATGAAATCGATCTACATAACATTAAGAATTTATAAAATCTTTTTTAATGTAACGAAATAAATAGTTTGTAATATTTCGATGCTGGAAAATATGTAGCAAGACCCAAACTGTTAGGTATTTCCAATAAAAAATTAACATACTGTAATGTAGAGTTAAACAAAAACAAGATTTTGGTTTTATTTACGATCTTCATTTCGTTATTGCCCCTGGGGAATTTTACCCATACCATGGTTTTCTCAAACGTATAGTCCCAATGCAGTCAGGCTGTAGGCAACAGGCTGTGCAGCACGGTATATAGAGTGGATGTAGCTGCGCACGCGCGTAATCGCTGCCCGGCCGTCAGCCGCAGCGCTATCTCGCGACACCGCGGACTGAGTACGAAACTATTTAGTGAAGTGACAGTTTGAATTTCGAATTGTGTGTTTGAAAATAGAATTCTGCCAAAATGTTGAACGGTTGGCAATTGGTATTGTCTAAATGTGAGTGATATTATTTATTTTTTTATTTTTAATTGTAAAGAGGTTTTGCTGACATAAATTAAAATATACGCTTAAAAATCTAATTAATATAATAGAGTACGTTCTGACGTCATATATTTTTTAATTGATTTCTTAATAAAAATCTGCGAATAATAATTATATAACTTAATTTGCGAAATATAAGTTCGTCACGGTTCGTTGTAAGGCCGTTCCAAATATTATATCGTTAACGTAAAATATTAATTACTTTCTTAATTATAAACTTACCATCTATACTTATAATACTAATAATACAGTTTTTTCTCTTTAAGCAACAATATAGTTCAATATAGTTTATTTAAATTTTACATCTAGTTTTGTAAGATAATTGGTCAACGCGTTTATTAAAGCCCCCTTTCGGGTAAAGGCCTCCTCAGACTTTTCCGGGATAGTTGGTTTCTCACTTTGTCCATCCCGTTAAGTCTAGTAACTTTGTTCCAACAGCTCAGCGTTTGCACGGCAGGCTTTTGTACAATACCTATCATAATATATTACGCTTTATTTTTAAATATAAGGAATTAAAAAAAAAAATATATAGCCACAATAATAAAAACATATTTTTAATATTTTCCCACATACAGTTATTTTGTGTGATTTTTATCATAATTACTTTTATGGTACCTTTGGACTTTACCGCAAGTCGAATGACCTGACAGTGTTACTAATAAAAATAATAAATCTTGTACAATGCGTTGAAAATACACAAAACAATAACAAGATGTTAGATTTGATCAAAAACATACTTAAAACGATGGGAGAACCAATTAAAATAAAATAGAAACATAATAATTTTTTTTTAATATTATAATTAACTAAAACTTAAAGTAAATTATAGTATTATTTTTATATGAAATGATTAAAGAAAAAAGCTAAATAAACAACTTGCTTGCTACGATCGTTGTCATTTTAGCAACAATGACATTTTAATTTCTAAGTTTTATAAATATACTAGCTTTTGCTTGCGACTCTGTCCATGGGAAAAGTTTTTCCCAGTCAGTCCCACTATGTTACCGGGATTAAAAGTAGCCTATGTGATTTTAAAGATTAAAATTTATATTTGTGCTTAATTTCATTTAGATGCGTCTGGCCGTTTTCGTGTGATTCAGTAACAAACATACAAACCTTTGTATTTATAATATTAGTAGAGATTACATTATTCCATCTCTAGAGATGTGAATTATCGAGTATTTAATTTTTTTGTCATTGGGATGAATAATATTTTACCTTAGTTTTTTTCTAAAGTTTATACTTCGTTATTTCATAACTCTTTTTTTAGCAACAGTATATTGTCGTAAGAAATATCGTATTTATGTATTTTATTGAATATTATTGACTTATTTTTCCTCATACAGCCAATTTGCAAAACTCAATTATCAAAAATGCTTTTAATGCAACTATAAATTGCAAGCTCGCGTGATTTAGTATAAAAATTGTTCGCAAATCGCCGCGTAATCGAGTTTGGCGAGTCGTTGCCCAACATGTGGGAAGTAATATATTTGTGGACGTATTTTATTTAGATTCATTCATTTTATGTAGTTCCGGATTTTAAATAGGACAGCTCTACATTTCATGGATATTCGATAGAGTACACACACACACACACACACACTTGCGCTTTTCATTCATTTTTATTTCGAGGGATAGTTATAGGTGCACTCACTTTTTGCCATGTACATTCTGTCCCATGATGTGATAAAAACGGGAGCCTATTTCCATATCAGGAAAATGTTCCAGACTCCGGACTGGTACTGGGTAGAAAAATGGCACTATCACTTTGACTGGTCAGGGATTCAAACCCGAGACCTCAGCACAGTATTCATATTTCAATACAACTATGCCACTGAGGCAGTCCAGCACTGAGTGCAGTAGTTATATAGTATATTATAATCTGTAGCACGCCATCAGTACTGAGGTCTTCAATTCCCAGTCGATTAGAGTAATGTTAGGTTTTGATTTCGGTATCAAGCCCCAGGTATAGAGGCCTGTCAATAGAAATATTCTCGCCAAATATTAATAATTTACAATTTAGTTACGTCTTAGAATAATTAGTGAGAAAACAACGATATTTTCCTCATAATTTTGGGTTGCCTTTAGATAAGGAAAACCGTTTAAAAAGGAGCTTAATTATAAGTGAATAAAGATTTTTGTACTTGTTAGAATAAAATTACGAGATAATATCCCGTATGGGAAATATATTCAATATGGAAATTCCAAAAATGAAATATACACACATCACGCTTTTTATCCTCGAAGCGGTATGGAAAGGCGCAACCAGGGCACCCGCTTTTCGCCAACTGCGGTCCGTCCTATGATGTGATAGCGGCGAGCCCATTGCCATATCGAGCATAAATTTTGGACTCCACGGTGATACTGAGCAGAAAAACTCAAATATCACTTTGCCCGATCCGGAATTTGAACCCAGGAATTCAGAGCGCTGCCGTACCGCGCATGCAGTACAACTATGTCAATGAGTCAGAAATTCCAAAAATTGTGTATTTTATATGCATCTTCTGTAAGCATATTTTTTTTTTGTTTTGGACAACATTGCTCTTGTATTTTATTGTTTTTTCGCGTGGCATACCACAGGCAATGTTAATAATATTGACCCAGCTATACACGGGTCTCTACTTTTGAGAGTAATATTTGTCCTCCAAGTATTTGTGATTTATTATTATTTTTAAATAACATATATATGCAAACTTCACGATCATGATTTAAATTTTCGGTAGCTATTATTTGCACGTGATTCTAAACATATTTAATTGGGAAACATCTATTAGCTATGTATGAACGTGATCGACGATGGTCCGGTTAGTTAAACGTTTAATGCGCACGACTTCGTTACATACTCGTATATGTAACTCGAGCGTAATAAATAGCGCTGACACTTTATCTCGGAATCGAATCTAGCACCTCCAACGTTGATGGCACCATTTTCTTGTCAAAACACGCACGCACACACACGGGCACAGACACACACACACACACACACACACACACACGCACACCTATTCACTTCTTTTATTCACGAAGGAGTAAGCAGAGATGCAATCAGAGCCCTCATTCAGTCGCCATTAATAACAGTAATCTTATAAAGTCCACTCTCAGTGAGAGGATAAATGTCCCAAGTTTCGAAATATGCAACAATTGCATAGTACAGGAAGCTCGTGGAGGAAGGCCACGTTATGAAAGTCGTTGACGATGATCTATCGCGATTAATTCGTTCTAGAGCGCATTGCACTTCCTAATGCTTGATTTTGTTTTGAAGTTAGATTACATAATATGTAAAGCTGCGTTACAAAGTCTCTATCACTATGTAGAGATCGTTGTATTTAGCGCTGATTAATGTAGTGCTGAGTGTAATTAAAATTGAGCACTATGCATAATTATTATATCTGATATTGGTATAACAAAAATATAAAGTATTGGCCCACCCAGGTATTTAAGCCGTTTTTATGTTCTTGACTATATATCCACTTATAGTAATAAATTAACGATAATTCATAAACATAATATAAAGAGACATGAACAATACTATCATTTAGTTAAGTTTTTTGACAACGGAAATATGACGCGTGCAAAAGACTTCGACGCGTTTGTCATACATAGAGTCGTTGAGAAAACATGATTAATTTTTTAGCGTAAATGTAAATTAAATATAATTGAGTAATAAAATAATAAAGAAATATACGTAAACAGCTGATTGAACCAGAATGTCTCCGCGTACGTCACTCCGCTCTCGAGTTTCCTATTTATTTAATGGATGTGTTATATTTCCTAAATATCATGTGGTTTTATATAACAATACCTGTCCAATGTAAGCCTCACAAATATTAATCCAATAATAATTCAATTATTAAAATAATTAAAGTGTTCATTCATTATTCATATATAAAATAACATTACTCGCCTTTCTTTCTGGGTTTTAAAAAAAAAATTGTCATTATTTTTATTCAATGCCATGTATTATCTAAAAAGTTTTTTATTAGGTGTCTTGAGCATCTTTATGCATCCAATAGATCAAACACAACCTTTATCTTGGAAAAGATTATTTATACCAATATAATAAAGCTGAATACTTCGTTTATTTGTCTGAACGCGTTAATTTTAGGAACTAAGCCGTTTTTGTTTTTTTTTTTTCACTAATAGCAGACTACATTACTCCTGAGCGCTACAAGCTACATTTATCCCAGGAAAATATAAACACACACACACACACACACCATCACGCATTCATCCCCGAAGGGGTATGCAGAGGTGCAACCAGGGCACCCACTTTTCGCCGAGTGTGTTCCGTCCCAGGATGTGATAGGGGGCGAGCCTATCGCCATATCGGGCACAAATTCCAGACTCCGGGCTGATATTGAGCAGAAAAACCCAAATATCACTTTGCCCGACCCGGGATTCGAACCCAGGACCTCAGAGCGCTGCCGTACCGCGCATGCAGTACAACTACGCCACCGAGGCAGTCAAAAATATAAAGCGGGACTTTTATCCCGTAAATACTTGTATCACACGGGTAAAGTTGCGAGCAAAAGCTAGTATGTAATAATCCTTCAACAGATACCTTTTAGAAAGGACAATGACGCAAATTACATCAGGTTTAAAAAAAACTCGACTTACAAACGTTTTCTAATCACCTTCAAGCCATGTCTAAACTGGAGTAGGCATGACGCAAACCAATTATACGCTATTGCTTTATAAAATACATATTATATAGAGTATAATAGGTCTTACAAAGTAAATAAAGAGATCAGAGTTTTATGAAATACTTATTTTCCTTGGGATTCATGTTTTATTTAGATCAGAAATATTTGTTTATAGTATATGTTTATACATTTATATTAACACAAAATACTTATGTATCTATACTATTATATTATAAAGCTGAAGAGTTTGTTTGTTTGAACGCGCTAATGTCAGTAATTACTGGTTCAAATTGAAAATATCTTTTAGTGTTGAATATACCATTTATCGAGGAAGGCTTATAAGCTATATAACATAACGCTACGACCAATAACATCAGAGCATCAATGAAATATTATTGCAAAGACGTCCAAAATTTATTTCATTTTGAGAGCTACCGTCGCGTGCGTTGCGTAAACAATTAAAGTTACGCAACAATCAAGTATGACGGAATTGTTCCTCTTAAGAAGTCCTAAAAGTACATTTTAAAACAAAGTCTCCGCCGCACCTGTCTACCTGTTTGAACACGATAAATTCAAAAACTAACAGACAGATTTCGATGAAATTGTTATGGATATAGTTTGGGGTCCTGGAAAGGACACAGACTTTTATGCCGGGAAAATACATAGCGGGCCGTTTATCCAGGAAAACTCTTTTATGCAGGCGAAGTTGCGCTCCAAAGCTAGTTAATTATAACTGAAACTATAGGACTATAATATAATTCTATCGTTGTTTTAATTGCTATTGTATATAACATTACATAGGCATATATCAAAACAAATGCCCTATTGAATTTGGATTAGCCACATTGTCGCAGTTCACTTCGGCGGTGACCCGTGAAGTTCAGAGTTCGATTCGCAGTTTGAGCAAGTCTTTGTATAGCACCCAATTTCCCATCATACTTCGTTAGTTAGAGAAATTATGTATATGTCCTCATTATGTAATCTGTGTTTATTGCTATTAAATGGCTGTTTTAAGAGCATAATCCTTAGAGATTATTTTAGTAATTATTGTACCAAACCTCGCAAATTCCAAGTATTTTATGCCATTAATAACTTAGTTGTCTTTTTTAGTTCTAGCTTCTACACCATTTCTAAAAACATTGGGGAACCTATCGAATAAATGCCTAACGTTCAAATTTATAACTAATAATTACAATGTAATCTGCCTCTGTGGTGTAGTTTATTACGCGGTGTGACTACCGGACTGAGGGCCCAGGTTCGAATTCTAGGTCAGGCAGTAATATTGGGTTTTTTTATTCAGTACCAGCTCTCATTCTGAAATTTGTGCTTGCCACTATCTCATCATAGGCCTATAAACACATGGCGAAAGGTTGTGGCCATGGCAGTACCTCTGCCCACACCGTAAGGGATTAAGGCGTGATGTGTATTTGAAATCTAATCTCATAAGATTTATATATTTTTTTATTCCAATAAGTCAAATTTCTGTAGTAAACAAAAATCAAAACCCACTTTCAAAAATGAATTAAACGAGATCACTTCCTTATTTATTATTAGATTCGTACGTGATCGTTCTACTATTGGCCGATTGATAAATACCGCGAGATGAAGCACGTGATACGTCCGTATCTTGAACTTATCACACAAGGAAACCTACTTACAGCCTACACGTACAGCCTGGCAACAAAACTTTTCCTTATCTATAGATAAGGTCTGATAACATTTGCGCAATTTGATTTTTTGATAATAAAACAAAGTTCCCTTTACTGTCAGTATGTTATTGATTTTTTTTTTAATTTATTGAACGGATTTTTTTGGAATTTGGAATGGAGATAGCTTAAGACTCTGGGAAGGTTATTTTTTCTATCCCGGGAAAATATATAGCTCCCGTTTATTCCGGAAAAATACTTTCATGTGGGCGAAGCCGCGAGCTATAGCTAGTAAATTTATTAGTTATAAATGATTACTTTTCTTTTAGCTATTAAAAAAGGAGGTGACATTAAAACCAATACAAATAACGTGCAATAACACTGGAAACATATTGCTATTATTGCAATAATAAATAACTAATATAATTCAAAGCGCTTTAGCTAATTAAATAAAAGTATTTTATTCACGTGTACAGCTGCATGAGTAAACCTTAGCATGAGAAAATATTATCTTATAAAAAATAACTTATTGTGAAATCCAATACCAAAAAATCTACTCCAAAAATAGCTTCTATGAAACTAACGGAAATATTTTTTGTAACATTTCCTATTGGTAAAGAAATGAATTTCAATACATTAGGAAACAGAGCAGCGTACGGTCACGATCAATGGTATTGTCAAAGTGTATTGTGTGTTCAGCTGTACTTAGAGTTGAAATATGCGTCGCTTAAACGTCATTGTCAATAAACAACAGATGTAGGTAAACATAACTTTGCACGAAGTATTGTATGAGTAAAAGCCAAAAATTTTGAAGAAATTTGTAACTAGCGATTTATGTCTTCTGCATGGATATTTTAATTACTTTTTTATAAGTGCCCAGCAAAGTGACTCCTTTGTACTTGATGGTGATTGGAATGGGGTCCAATAGAATGTCGACTAACGAAATATGATTACCCCTCGGCAGTCGACACAATTATGCCGGCCTGTTGGGACCGGATATACACAGGTGATCCTGGACCGCGACACACTTTTGTGGGCCACTATGGCGGGTTTTAACACCTTGTGTACAATGGTCGTTATCCAGGCAGATATAAAATCCCTTATTTACCCATAGAAGTAAATTACCGAAATAAAATATCGACAAATATTGGTGTGGATTTCGATGATCGCTAGAATAATGTTAGTTTTTGTTTATTTTAAGAAAAATTTGAAGTTAGACCCCTAGCAATACATTGGTGAATACTACATTCAATTCCATGCACTATTTGTGTGAAGCGTGTACATACAGACAAAATTTCTAAAAACTTATTTTGGCATCTGTTGCTCTAATAAAGAACCCCATATTAATTTTTCTTCAATATCCATAATACCTATATTCAGACATCGACCCGTTATATTTATATCTACGTATAAATACATCTGTTTACCGTCTACCGATTTTCTTTGTCCACTGCCCAAGCAGTTTGCAAATAATGTAAGGTATAGTACACACGTACCTTAGTTATGTAAACGGCTCAGTAAAGTTTTCCGACCGGTCGAATAACGGACTCATGACATGTGGTAACTGAATACGCATCCTGCATTGACGTCATTCTAAAACGCTGTAGCTCAGATGGTTTCAGTACACGAGATAGTGTGTCTTTACAACTAGATACAGTCGGCAAAAAAGCTGAATAAAGGAGAATGCCCATTTTTGTATGAAAGTTAGGCTACGCTTGCGTCTGTACAAAACCTTCACTAAACTATAGGGAATATATCCTAAATCTTATATAAATTGAAAACAATTGGATATTCGATGGGAGTTCGGAGTAATCTGAATTTTTATAACTCGGTTATTTTGAGGTTAAGTATGGACTGCAATAATGTACGGTAGAAAGTACCTACGTGCCTAATTAAGTTCAATATTGCAGTACCTACTTGATATTGCTGTAAACAATTATTGGACATTCTTTTCACTTAGCTTTAATCGGCCTTATAAGAAACTGATAGGTATTAACATATCTGATGAGACGAAGCTCCAATAAAACTTCTAAGATAGTATGGCGGAATATTAGTTTTTCCACTGAGCATATACTATCCGACCCTTTGTGTAAGTACATATTTTTCTGACTTATGACTTATTCTATTACATGGATTAACTTAATCTTTATATTCACCTACCATTATCTCATTTCAATATGGCGTCACGACATATTGTAGAATAGATTCAGCTTAGTTTTTATGAGCGGCCGCATGCCTGACGCCATCCCTCTTTGGAGGATTCCGATCCCAGGCAAGTCATGTTAGAAACATCGAGATAAAATGTTGCTTGGCCTGGAAATCGAACAGGAACCCAGCAACTAACTTCACAGCCTGATTAGGCTAATAGTTACTTATCATAGGAAAAAAAAATAAAACAAGAAATACGAAATCCTATGTATATTT